>NC_090269.1:347830557-348134499 GCF_040414725.1 Anabrus simplex | reverse complement strand
TGTCAGAAGTGATTGAGTTTGAGAAATAATTTTCCCCACAACACTATCTTATGAGGCTCACTTTGCTGTACAGGAATGCTTAGATGGCCTGTAAGGCTAAGGCAGGGGCAATAGACTTGAAGGTCCGGAGAGTGGTTGCTGGTACAAAGGGGTGGAGAAATTGATAGTATTATGTCAGTAATGAGAGGTCAAGGTATCGGCTGGAACTATGTACGAGAATCGATGATGAACATATTAAAGAGAAAAATTGAATGATACACCTTGACATAATTAGAGGTTGGAAGAAAGAGGCCTAGGAGACAATATAGATTCAGTAGGTAGGCCTACGAATAGTAGGAGCATAAAGGGATCACAGTGTTAGCTGCAAATAAAGGGCGCTTGCAGACTGCACGTATAAAGTCATGACAGTCTGCAATGAAATTAAGCGAATTTCATGCATTTCGTTTTGAAACTCTGTGTTGATTATGTTTTGGAGGATTGAAAATTTTATATTTTGTACTCTTTCCTCACGGTACTTGTATTTATAATTTATACTTTGAGAATTAATTCTTTTATTAAGGTTTAACATTTGGTATCTTCTTTCTCTTCAACGCTGCAGCTCTGGGTGAGTTTTGGCGTCCTCCGTATTTCTTTCTTCTTTACTTTCTCCAGACATCTTTGTAATTTTATCCTTTCGTGGTCTCTTCCACCTTCTCCATCCACTTTTTCCTCGGTCTTCTTCTCTTTCGACTCTAAATCCTTTCATCACCCTCCCTTCCTCCATACGCTCCACATATCCCAACCAAGCCAGCCGCCGAGATTTCACAAATCTATCTTCTCCAACTGAAATCTAACTTGATCCACTATTAGATCTTACTATTCAGACATCTCCTACTCTCACAGGGCTATAGATCCTTCTCAAAATGTTCTGGTCGAACACACAGAGTGGCCGCCATCGTCCACGACTCCTGAAACATGACAACAGGTCATATGAAGCTTGAATTTTTTGGTTCTGGACGACAAAGCTCAACTGATTAAGTTTATGTGAGCTGAGTAGGCTTTATACCTTTACATACTGCATTTGTTGATTTCATCCGTTTTTTTGCTAGTGGCTTTACGTCGCACCGATTCAGATAGGTCTTATGGCGACGATGGGAGATGAAAGACCTAGGATTTGGAAGGAATCGGCCATGGCGTTAATTGAGGTACAGCCCCAGCATTTGCCTGGTGTGAAAATGGGAAACGACGGAAAAACCATCTTCAGGGCAGCCAACAATGGGATTCGAACCCACTATCTCTCGGATGCAAGCTCACAGCCACGTGCCTCTATCCGCACGGCCAACTCGCCCATTCATCCGTTTTTATTTCCTAACTTTTTATGAGAGTTCCTACGGAGGTAAAATCTCTTAGATTTTTCAAAAATAATACGTCCAATATTGTCCTCCTATGGGGAAGGCATTATACTATATCCACGGTATTCCCTGCCTGTTGTAAGAGGCGATTGACCGGGTCTCATCAATGGACTGTGTGCTGGAATCACTGGGCCCTTAGCTGAGAATGAAATTTCTTCCACTTGCATCAGGCTCTCTATATTTATCTTTCCTATCAAAAATTCCTTCGCCAACTTTCGTCCCCGTCCGAGCCCGGCCTAGAGTGTATTTCATTACTTTCACTTTTTGTGGTCCATCCCTTTATTTTACCAATACCTTCGTTCTTCTAAGTGTTGGAGCTCGTTCATTATCCTGAGATTATCGTTAAGAGCGGATGGTTGCCCAGTTGTACTTCCTCTTCAAACAATAAGCATCACACTAAGTAAGTGACTGCGCGGTTTGGATCACGTAGCTATAAGCTTCCAGTCGGAAGAAAGATGGTATTCCGTGGTTTCCCATTTTCATTCCATGTAAATTCCGGGGCTGTACCTTAATTAAGGTCACCATCGCTTCCTTCCCTGTCCCATCGTGGCCATGTGACCTATCTGTGCCGGCGCCACGTAAAGCAAAATTGTAAAGAAAACTAATAATCTCCTCTAATGGTACTGTATATCTGTACCGAGCGAGTTGACCGTGCGGTTAGTGTCACGTAACTGTGAGCTTGCATTCGGGAGATGGTGGCTTCGAATTCTATCGTCGACAGCCCTGAAGATGGTTTTCTGTTGCTTCCCGTTTACACACCAGGCAAATGCTGGGGCTGTACTTTTATAAAAGCCACGGGCGCTACCTCACCAATCCTAGTCCTTTTCCAGCCTTGCGTCTTCGCAAAACTTCGATGTGTTTGTGCGACCTTAAACTACTAGCAAAATATACCAATATCTATAGAAGTTATATTTGCCGACTTCTTCATATATTTGATCTCCACATTGATTTGCAGTCTAATCCTTTTGCAAAGTACTAAATATATCTAACATGGAAGCCATTTTACGTGCTATTAGGACATCATCATCACTAGATGCTCATACTTGTTACAGATGGGATATTGCATTTTAAACAAAGTATCGTTTTTTACTTTTTTGTCTCAGTTTAATTGATAAGGGGGCTGATACGAGGTGGATTTATAATAATAGACCCACTAGGCACGTGGCGAGGTGTGTCGGATTTGAAGGTGTCAAAATTTTGACTAAAGCTACTGTGAATACATACTCCTTTAACAATGTTTTTGTGTTGTTCCAACATCTAAAAGATGTAAATATGAAAGTATCTGTCATTCTCAACTCCTTTCAGTACATCAGTACTGTATCTCGAGATATCGCAACTAGCCAACTGGCCAACAGTGTGACGGTATCCCTTTCCTTGTTTGATATATAACTTACTACCAAACATAAACCGAGAACTATAAATATGTGATCGCCGGGTTTGATAGAGTAAAACGGAGAATAAAATCACTAATTATCAATTTATTTCCATTTTTAAAAGTTGCAATGATGTCTATACTCTGGTTTTGTTTAATTTTAATAGGCCTATACCTTGTGAGATTTATACGGTGTAATATATTTGGTAGTTATTTCATGTACTTAACTATTGTTGTTGGAAGGCGTATGCTATAATTATACTAAGGGGTATCGACATGTTAAATCCATAACTAGCGCCTGAGTATCACGTTATTGTTCACCTTAAAGTACACGCTACTGTCCAAAAGTTAAGCATAATCACTAAAGGAGGCCATACCGCCTGACAGGAATGTCAGACGGATTGCTGAACGAACGGAAGCTGAATCATCCACCATATGTCACACAACTTGTAAAAAAAAGAAAAAAAACAACAGTGTCAGAAGGGTTCTGATAGCTAAGGTACACCTTTGACAACAAGTAACAAAACTTGGCAATGTCTTCCAGAACAAGATATGCTGTTAATAGGGTATATGGTTACCCATAACGGCCACACATGCTTCGCAGCGACGTGGCATGCTCTCTATCAGATGTTCCAAGAGCTCTTGTGCCAATCGATCCCATTCCTCCGAAAGGACAATGCGAAGGTCTTGGAGGTTGGGATGGAGGATGACGGGATGCAATTCGACTCCCCAATGCATTCCAGACATGTTCTATAGGATTCAGATACGGAGACCTCGCTGGCCAATCCATGCGATGACTGTCTTCCCCAGTCAGAAATTCATTCACCCGAGCAGCGCGGTGCGGTCGGGCATTATCGTCCATTAAGAGGAAGTGTAGACCAACCGCACCTCTGAAGAGTCGAACCTGCGGTCTGAATACTTCATCCCTGTATTTCCGAGCGATAACAGTTCCTCGGACCACCCATGAAGATATGCAGGTCCGTACGGCCATTCAACATAATGCCGCCCCACACCATGACGCCACCACCACAATACTGGTCCCGTTCCACGATGTTCTTGTGGTTGTATCGGCTACCCGGTTCTCTCCACATTAATGTGGGACGGGAATCGTTCTGCAAACTGAAGCGGATTCATCTGTGAAGAGCACATGCCTCCATTCATTCATGGTCCAGTTTCGATGTTGACGGCTCCACAGTATACGGGCCCGTCTCTGTGCTGGAGTGAGCGGGACGCACACCACTGGATGTCGGAAAAACATCCCTGCAGTTCTGAGCCTCCGGTACACAGTTTGCCGGGAAACGGTAACCCCTGAGACGGCTGCAAGCTCCGCCGACAATTGTCTTGCAGATGCACTCCGATTTCGTCGGGCGATTAAGGCCAGATATCGGTCTTGCTGTGGGGTAGTTACCCTTGGTCGACCTGGTACTGGCCTACGACTAACATCTCCTGTGTCTCGAAATCGTCCCCAAAGCCTGGAAATGACACTTTATGGCACATTCAAGGATACGGCGACTTCGGTCTGTGTCTGGCCTGCTTCCAGATGGCCGAGTATTCTACCCTGCAAAACGGGCTCCAGATGGCGTCGTTGTGCCATTATGTTGTCACGTTCACTACACTATAACAGGGCAAAGACAACTGAGGGAATATGGGGCGCAGGCATTGGCTATGTTTACCTTGCGGTTACGCCGCTATTCAAAGCAGGAACACTCCTTTCCTATACAGAGCGAACATGTAGGGTTGGTAGGTGCACATGTCGTGCGATTTGAGGTCTATTTTCTGTTGCCCTGCTTACTCGTAACTTATGCTTAGCTTTTGGACTCTAGTGTAGATCATCCCCCATTACCACCGAAAGGAATGTAAGAATAATACATAATTATTTTCATTTTACGGGTTAAACTGAATCTGCAAGTAAAATGCCTTACCTAGTCGATATTTTGTTTCATTTATGATTCATTTTGTTATGTTACAATACATGATTTGCAAATATTCTATTTTAATTTAAAGTGTAAATGATAACTATTTGGCTCCATTTCTTACGAAAAATAAATCGTGTGTGACAAGCATTGCTTGGATATTATCTGAAAAGATTTACTTTACCTGTATTTAATATTTTAACTTTTTTACGATTGGCTTTACGTTACACCGACACAGATAGGTCTTATTGTGAAGATGGGCCAGGAAAGGGCTAGGAGTACGAAGGAAGCGTCCGTGGCCTTAATTAAGGTACAGTTCCAGCATTTGCCTGGTGTGAAAATGGGAAACGACGGAAAACCATCTTCAGGGCTGCCGACAGTGGGGTTTGATCCCACTATCTCCAGGATGCAGTCTCACAGCTGTGCCCCTAACCACACGGCCAACTCGCCCGGTATATTTTATACTTCAAATTTATGCTGATTTCTTGATCGTTAAGGGATTTTACTCGAAATTACCTTTTTACGTGTGTTTCTTGTATTAAATTCATAATAT
Organism: Anabrus simplex; assembly: GCF_040414725.1. NCBI lineage: Eukaryota > Metazoa > Arthropoda > Insecta > Orthoptera > Tettigoniidae > Anabrus > Anabrus simplex. Next base: position 348,129,270 of record NC_090269.1, on the reverse strand, counting down.
TTTGCTGGTGGACAATGACAAGTTTTAGTTATCACTTGTAATTTTCCCTTAATGGATGCAAATATGAATATGTATATGATAAATAACATCTGTTTTTGTGTAGATGATGTTTTAAGCACATTATCATGACATCTATTAGGTAATATTTGCATAAATTAGAGGTGTTTTATAATTATTCTGATTTGAATGTACAATACCGTTTATCCAATGACCCTTAGTTACTTAATTCTAAAAGTCGTTGTATGTCGTTTGTAATTTTATTGGGTGTGAAAATGAATATAAGTGTTATGGTAATTGTAATGATAGTTAATTGTGTGATGCATGGCGAATAGAGCGTACTCAGAGAAATAGTAGATGCACTCATCTCACGAATGGTTGGACAAATTTCAAAGGTGAATCTCTAGTATATGTTCTGTTGTAATGAATTCTTGCTTTCATAGTATGCCTAAAATGTATGAATAGTATAGTAACATAATCTACAGGGTGGCGCACGATCAGTTGACACATTTTATTTTAGAGTAACAACTTTATTTTTCGCAGAACACTAGTTCAATTTTAAACATAGGTGGCTTCGACCCTGGAAATATATTTCACTATTTTACTTGTTCAATGTGGCCTCTGTTGCGCCGGATAACCTCTTAAAGGCGAGTACGCCTATTTCTGACCACTTTGCGGCAAAGGTCTACATGAATTTCACTGCAGAGCTGCGCAATCCTGGCACGCATTTCCATACGGTTTTGATTTCTTGAAGCGAAGAGTTTTTATTTCAAATACCCTCTAAAATGAAATCACAAGGATTTAAATGTGGCCTTAAAGGAGGCCAAAAGAATCCGCCATTATTGCTGTACGCTGGGTAATTATGGGACATTATACGATCACCAAATATTCCCCTCAAAATCTCAAGAACATTTTAGATGTGTGAGGTGTTGCGCCGTCTTTCATAAACCACTACGCATGAATAGGTAGTTCTTTAGCGAGATGTTGAGGCATGATTTCATTCTCCATAATGTCCTTGGATAGCTGTGAATTAACTGTCTGACTGAAGAAAAATGATCCAATTAACCCATGACTTGACAGAGCTACCAACACACTCACTTTTCCCCCATAAGTGTTTTTCATGAATAATGTCTGGTTTCTCTGTAGCTCAAACCCGCACATTATGTTAGTTAATTACCCCGTTTAGAAGAAAATAGACTTCATGAGAGAACCAAGTGTTAAACAATACTTCGTCTTTATCTTGCGTGCATTCGGGAGATAGTAGGTTCGAACCCCACTGTCGGCAGCCCTGAAAATGGTTTTCCGTGGTTTTCCATTCTCACACCAGGCATATGCTGGGGCTGTACCTTAATTAAGGCCACGGTCGCTTCCTTCCCACTCCTAGCCCTTTCCTGTCCCATCGTCGCTATAAGACCTATCTGTGTCGGTGCGACGTAAAGCAACTAGCACAAAAAAAAAAAAAAAATCTCGCGTATCTTCTGCCAGTGAAGATCCGTTACCTTGTGTAGTACAGTCATTTGGTACGGGTGCAATTGAAGGTCACTCTGCAGCATTCTTTGAAATGAACAGTGCGATTTTCCGCTTTCTCTTGAAGCTCGCCGTGTTGACTTGTGTTGACCCACAGCTCAGCGAAGTTTTCAGGAGGCTGAACTGCTGGTGCAGGTGGTCACCTTTTATCCTGCACACTGCTTTACTCTTCAAAGTTTCTGTATAAGCGAAGGAATATGTTCCTTGCTGGTGCTCACCTTGTTTGAGACACAGCTCGAAATTCCTCTTGAGTCGCCATAATACTTTTTGATTCGCAATAAAATGTAACTGATTCAGCGGGCTACTGAACGGAGAATCGGCCGTGGTCGGCCGTGGCAGAAGGCTCAGTGGGGTGTAAGCAATCTGAGATAAAGCAGCAGTGTATCATCTACAGTTATTACCATGAAACACGGAAGGTGTGCGCGAAATTTGAACAATATAGAACGAAAGATGCATTTTATATTTGCTTTTCAAATGTGTCAACTATTTGAGTGCCAACTTGTAATTTCTTAAAATGTGTGGACGGTTAAGATTTGAAATCTCTGCCTGATGAACGATCAGTCTGAAGCTTTAATGCCAATTTTGATAGAAACAAGACTCTGGGATTTGTTAAGTCTAGGTCTGAAGTAAGCGGTAGCCAGAGTTGGGAACAAAGATGGCCAGGTATAGAACTGAGCACTCTACTTCACGCCTATCGTGAATAAGATGGAAAGGATTACACCCCTCTACTACAGAAATGTTTCACCGAGATCGATAGCTGCAGTGGCTTAAATGCGGCAAGTATCCAGTATTCGGGAGATAGTGGGTTCGAACCCCACTGTCGGCAGTCCTGAAGATGGTCTTCCGTGGATTCCCATTTTCACACCAGGCAAATGCTGGGGCTGTACCTTAATTAAGGCCACGGACGCTTCCTTCCCACTTGCTATATTTGAATTTAACAGTATTTTTGCGGAAATATTTACTCATGTCTCTGGTAGACGTACATTCTTAGGATCATAAGCAGACATACATATTCTGGTGAGTACCCCCAGTGGGTGTGGGTGGTAGAATACATCCACAACATACCTTGCGTGTCGTAAGAGGCCCTAAAGAGAGAACCCAAAGACTCTACTTCCTCTTAAAAATAATCACCACCACTCTCATCTTGAGAGTGTAGGTTTGTGACTACGGATCCCCTAGCTGAGTCTGGAGTGCCAGGCTCCTCACGATCTTGTCTTTACAATTTTCGACATGTTCTCTTCCGACACCGGTCAAATCAATCAATCAATCAATCAATCAATCAATCAATCAATCAATCAATCAATCAATCAATCAATCAATCAATCAATCAATCAATCAATCAATCAATCAATCAATCAATCAATCAATCAATCAATCAATCAATCAATCAATCAATCAATCAATCAATCAATCAATCAATCAATCAATCAATCAATCAATCAATCAATCAATCAATCAATCAATCAATCAATCAATCAATCAATCAATCAATCAATCAATCAATCAATCAATCAATCAATCAATCAATCAATCAATCAATCAATCAATCAATCAATCAATCAATCAATCAATCAATCAATCAATCAATCAATCAATCAATCAATCAATCAATCAACGTTGTACATTTAGGACTGTCTCCCAGGTGGCAAATTTCCTTAAAGTCTTTCAAAGAACTAAAGGATCAGATGATGCTTCACCTGCTCTACTCTAATTCTCTTTCTGTTTTTCTAGAAATATATATAACCGATTCAACCACATTTTTGTCTAGTCCAATTGCACTCATTTTTGCCAGTAGCCTCCCTATCAAACGCCTTGGATAGGTCAATTGCGACATAGCCTATTTGGCCTCCTGAATCTAAAATATCTGCCAGATCTTGCGGGAATCCTACAAGTAGAATACATTTTCCTAAACTCGAACTACCTGCTATCAAATCGGTTAGTAATTTCGCAGTCAAGTTTAATATTATCAGAAAGAACACTTTCCCAAAGCTTGCATGCAACACATGTCAAGCTGACTGGCCTGTACTTATTGGGATTTATTCTTATCACCGTTTCCATTACACACAGGTGCTACTATAACAACACTCCAGTCATTTGGTATTACTCCTTCATGCAGACTATAATCAAGCAAGTACTTCACACATGATACTATATCCCAACTAATTGCCTGTAGTATATTCCCAGAAATCTTATCAACACCATCTGGTTTTCTGATTTTCAGCTTTTGTATATTATATTTAAATTTCAGTACTTCATTTGTATTAGTCAACTGCTCTACCTGGACATTATCCTGACAAATGTGGTCACTGGTGTCTCTTCGATGCAGTGCTACTTCGGTCAATGAAAAACCATAAAATCATAAAATAATGAACAAAATTTGAAATTGAACAATATATATTGTGACCATACGCTTTAAGCAACAATAGCACGATATCAATTATTGAGAATCTTTCACGTGTAGGCCTATATATAACATTTGTTTGAAATATTTACCTAGTAGAGGCTGAGGAAACAATTTTTTTCGCAAGAATATTCTCAAATGGAGACGAATTACCGAGATGTGTCATCACTAAAGCCCGGATTTTCATGCCGTAACAGGTTAGATTGCAAATTAAATTTGGTTAATTAATAGGAAGTGCCAGCCACCCACTCTTCTCGACATTTCTGCCAAGTCATCGCTACGTCATGGCTACGTCATCGTGAGCTTTTAGCAATGCGCGATGTTCCTAACTTTCTTACTAAATTTACAAACATATAAAACTGTATTTAACTTGATAAATCTGAATATCTGCATTTAACGTGAAAATTATGAAAATTAACATTCATTAAATAAACTACACAATCGTCGAACCCTGGACTCACACTTACTTCTTACCTGCTTACTTACACATACGTTATTTGAAGGGCGCCAGGTACCACTCAGTGCAGCAATAATAGAATAAGAATCTTGACTATCTCTAGGGTGTGGGGTAATAAGCTTACTTTTGACAACATACCATATAAGTTCTGGGAAAAGGAGATTGGCGTTCGGTTTCCCCATTAATTTTGAGGTTAAGATATTTTACTGTCATTGAAATAAAACTATGAATTCGTTTGATAGAACAAAATATATTCTTTAAATAATATATAAAAATAGTGAGTCTTGTTGCGATAAAACAGATGAGAATATGAAATTATGACATTGCAACTGAAATAAACTAGGCATGAATTTGAATTCTTCTTGACCGGACATTTAACAATTTGTACGAAATATGTGCCTCACTGATTCACTTGACTGAACCTTCAACACTTTGAGTGTAATTACGACGTATTCCTTTGATCTGGTGTTTACTGTAGATGTGTCACTCCTAACTTGGTGATACATCCTTGTGACTGCTTCTTCTCCATATCATCTGACTTCTTTGTAAGTCAATATGGTATTACCTCATGGCAGGTGGTATCCCTCTCTGACTCCATGGTAAGCCCTTGCGTCCGTGTCTTCACTAAGTGAGCGACCAACTTTGGCCTCACTCTCTCAATAACCAATAATTAATGGCTCACTGAGTCTTCTCCATCTCTCGTTCACACTCGTTGACTGACCGACTGAGGCCTCTTCATCTCGTAGACTTCTTCACTGTTCAGCTTCGGTTTAACTAATGACTGACGCTACAATATGCATCCACCTTTTATAGACGTTGGTTGACACAGCTACGTAATCTCCAGAAGTAACAATGACATACTCCCACAACGCCTCAAACTGTTGCATGTAATGGTGAAATCCCCTGGGGCGGCTGAGTCTCTGAGCGCATTGCTAAAAGCTCACGATGACGTAGCCATGACGTAGCGATGACTTGGCAGAAATGTCAGCAGTATAGTACAATATAACAACGTCACATCCACATCTGATACACCGAAACTCTCACTGTACAGGTATTTAATGTTAATCTATATATACGTACATATGCATACACTCAATTACAAATACGCAAGCGACAAGCATTGCATAATGGAATTGAATAATAATTAAAACAAAATAATAGTAATTTCACAGATAAAATAATAATACGGACATAATAATAATAATAATAATAATAATAATAATAATATCACAGATGCAATAATAATAATAAAATACAGATATTACCTTGTAACGGGATTTGAACCGTTACAACTTCATTTGTATTAGTCAACTGCTCTACCTGGACATTATCCTGATAATTGTGGGCACTGGTGTCTCTTCGATGCAGTGCTATTTCGGTCAATGAAAAACCATAAAATCATAAAATAATGAACGAAATTTGAAATTGAACAATAAATATTGTGACTATACGCTTTAAGCAACGATAGCACGATATCAGTTATTGAGAATCATTCACGTGTAGGCCTATATATAAAATTTGTTTGAAATATTTACCTAGTAGAGGCTGAGGAAATTTTTTTTTTCGCAAGAATATTCTCAAATGGAGACGAATTACCGAGATGTGTCATCACTAAAGCCCGGATTTTCATGCCGTAACAGGTTAGATTGCAAATTAAATTTGGTTAATTGATAGGAAGTGCCGGCCACCCGCTCTTCCTCAATGTAGCGAGAGTAACATAAATTTATTATAGGAGTTGTGATGGGCCGTACTCCCAATGTTTATGAAACCCCATAGCATGATCGTTGTGATGGTAGACAATACTTGCTGCTCGCTTCAGAAACTTTGCGTTTTAGCCTATAAATGAATAAAAATTCGGGTTCTAGTCATCACATACAGACGAGATAAGCCACTTTGTGTTCAGAAGTTGGGAATTTCAAGATCGAGGCAGGTAGCAGCTTTTTGGACAAGCAGAAACAAAATGGTGAGGTTCATGCCTCTATTTTAAATGAACAGCTGATTAAAGAAAACGAGGGTTTGAAATTAGCCGTTGACAAGTGAATGTAAAGGGAGCCAATACCGAGAAATTGACGTAAACTACGGACAAGCAATAGAGAAATTACCCTGAATGAGTCTAGGAGAAGCCGTGAAGTTCGATTGACCAGTTATTTAAAATTTTAAAAGATATTTCAAAATCTTGGACCATAGATTCACACCATCCAATACCAAAAATCGTCACCGTTATTACTTGAACTGAATGGATGTGTAAATAAGTAGGATGCCAGACAATAATGTGTGCCCAGTATTATTTGTTTTGATTTCGTGAGTCCAGCTGATTTCTGAGAATTAACCCCAGATCTGCATTATTTTGTAATTATTTTTGAGACATTCCTCTTTCACTCTGGTTATAAGTCTAAGAGGCCCGGACTCAGCTGCTGGCGATTTTCTTAGCCCGTCTCGACCGATCCAGTGAAAATAGGTAGTAATAAGTAAGTTTGTTGACCAGTCACCAGATATTTAAACTTATCTGTCCGTTTGATTGCCCCTGGTTTACTTTAGCTCTCGTGGTGTTTGATTGACGTTAGTTATGAACTGCGTTTCCTCCAAAGAGATCTGGTGACCTGCCTTTTCCGCCTGTGTCTTGAGGTGGTTAATTTGCTTTGTAGGCATGTCTATGGAATCAGAGAAAATTGCTGAGTCATTTGCAAAAGATAGGCATTCAACTGAAAGATTCACATTATTTAACCCAGTCTCATGCTATTTTGGAGCCCATCGTTGTTAATTTCTTTGCACCACTCGCGGATGACTATTTCAAGGACGAAATTGAAGAGCACATCTCCCTGTCTAACTCCTGCCTTTATCTTGAAAGCATCTTGAAAGGAACTTAACACTGGAGATTGTGTCAGCGGGGGTCCGTTCTATTATTGCTCTGGATTGTTCTCCAAGCCAAATTCCTTTAGGACTTGAATAAGTATTATTCCTTCAATCGAATCATAGGCCTTATTGAAGTCGACGAAGGTCACCATGAATTTCATGTTACTTAGTTTCAGATATGAAAGGATCGATTTCAGAGTCATAATGTGCTCGGCACATGAGAGCTCTTTCCTGAACTCCCATTGGTACTTTCCCAGTTGTGGAACAAGTTGTTGTTATTCCGTAATCTGCAGAACTATTGACAGAATGTTATAAGATACCAATAGGAGAGAAACGCCACGGTAATTGTTAACATCCGTTTTGTCCCCTTTCTTACGCAGAAGATGAATCAGAGCAGAAGTCCAGTCAAGTGATATTTTCATATTTTCTCACATATCATTGCTGATGCCACTCAGTTTAACAACCATTTTGTCACCAGCATACTTCCATAATTCAGCAGTTATTGAGTTCTCACATGGCGCCTTGTTATTCTTGAGGGACTGGATCATCTCTTTGATTTCTTCTTTCGTTTGAGGGTATGAATCTGGGTGGATGTGTACATTATCTTTAAATGAGAATGTGGATATTGGAATTTCAAAATTGAGAAGAGATTATACCGAGCTCGATAGCTGCAGTCGCTTAAGTGCGGCCAGTATCCAGTATTCGGGAGATAGTATGTCGGCAGCCCTGAAAATGGTTTTCCGTGGTTTTCCATTTTCACACCAGACAAATGCTGGGGCTGTACCTTAATTAATGCTACGGCCGCTTCCTTCCCCCTCCTAGCTCTTTCCTGTCCCATCGTCGCCGTAAGACCTATCTGTGTCGGCGCGACGTAAAACAAGTAGCAAAAACAGAAAAAGAAGGGAGATTCAAAATAATTCGCTAGACTCTGGCAAGTCTCCTCGTCATTATAAGCTAGTTTCTCTTCCGATTTCTTGAACTGTAAGCTTTTAGGATTATACTTGTTTGGATAGCGTTATATGGTTCTGTAAAAGTCCCGTGTGTTGTTCCTCTGGAGGTCTTGTTAAATCTGCGTTAGTTGATTCTTGTTGTAGGCACGTTTTACATTGCGAATAGATTTTTCTGCGCATTGCCTCTCGTTCGTAGGAAACGAATTAAGTAATTTAATTGATATATACTTACCAGATATTGAATATGAGTTGAATCACGGCTGAGAAATGATATAATAGATGCAGAAATATTCTCACGGAACTGGAGTGTGTATCGTAGAGATATGATAGTAATGGGGGAGTATTCATTCGGGTGAAAGAAAAATTTGTAAGCTACCAAAACGTTAAGGATGGAAAACATGAAATTCTGGGTGTAAGGCTCATATCTAAAGATAATAGGAAACTTGATGTCTTTGGAGTGTACAGACCGGGAAAGGGTAGCGCTGACGCTGATTCAGAATCATTTGATAAGATAATCAGCTATGTTGGAAATGATATGGAAAGGAATATGATAGTAGCAGGTGATCTCAATTCACAAAATGTCAATTGGGAAGGTAATGCGAGAACGACAGGTAGCATGAACAACAAATGGCAAATACGTTAATATGGGAAGGGCAGCTGATTCAGAAAGTGATGGAACCAAATATAGGGAAGAATATTTTGGATGTAGTGCTGATAAAACCAGATGAGCTCTATAGGGAAACCAAAGTAATAGATGGTATTAGTAATCACGAAGCTGTTTTTGTAGTAGTTAAAAATAAATGTGAAAGAAAGGAAGGTATTAAAATTAGGACTATTAAGCAGTACCATATGGCTGATAAAACAGGCATAAGGGAGTTTTTAAAAAGTAACTATTGAACTAGCACGAGGTGAAGCACCATTATTGGTTAAATTATAATTGTCTAGTTCAACACCCGGAGAGTCATCGGGTACCATCTCACTAACCCTACAAGCATGCTTATCCATATCGTTGTCCATAGTTTACAGATACAATACGCAAGACCAAATAAAGGAATAGTTCCAAAGAACTCGAAAATTAGGAATGAAAGTACAACAACACTGCACAAGATACAATCAAATTAACGTGCGTAGAAAACAATGTCGGTAGTGGAAGGACATGTATAGCGCATAATAACATGTAGTCACATCATGGCGAGTCCAGCTCTGCTTCACCAAAAATCACCCTTCTGGTGAAACATTTTGACGAAACCACGCTCTGCCTACCAATTGAACTGAAACTAAGAACATGACGAAGACACAGTTTAGTCAAAACTAGCAAAAAACTGCCAGGAACTGGACCCGGGCCTCTTACATATAACAAACATATAAGGGACGCAAAGAAATAAAAATATAACAGTAATAAGGGCAAGAACTTAAATTTGTTATGGAGAGAAATAAAGGTTGCATAGGTAAAACAAGGGGGACAAAAATCAAATAATAATATGTGGCCCATAATCAAAATACACCAGATTCATTGATTATAGCACCTTCACACACACACACACACACACACACACACACACACACACACACACACACACACACACACACACACACACACACACACACACACACTTACCTTCATAAAAGACGTGATGAAAAGTTTGGTATAAGGACTTGGCATCTATCATAATTAATTGAAGAATATGAATTCAGGTGGGCACAAATAATTTCTTTGTAGCACATCAGGTCTAAACTGCCATAAGTTTAGGGAGTAACAGCACCTAATCATAACATTCTACCTTTCAATTCCTCAGATAAGAAATAAAACTCTCAACAATATAAATTACGTCCTCCGAGAATACAATATCATTAAGTAAAAGAGCTTAGAACAGGAGAAGAGGGAAGGGTGCATCGAGCTCATAAAATGAATGCAAAGAGAAAAGGGGAGGTTACCATGGTTTCACTCCAAACAAAAAAGGAATATGGAAAGGCAACCGGCAAAGAATAAAACATATTAAACTAGAAAAATAGGTAAAGAAAGCCAATGACGGCAATGTGAAACGAGCAATAAATAAATTAGGCACAAAAGGTATCGCGAATAAAGCGTCAGAACAACCCACGCTCACACAGAGACCAAGGGGTAAGGTCGCCGAAATAAAGGGACGTATAAGAACGTCAACGCACAGCACATAACAAAATGAACAACCGCTCTCGAGCTCAGACAATATGAACAAGAAAGTGGTCCATTTTAAAGAGGCGGGGTGTCTCCAACACCAAAACACACAGAAGCAGGCCAATAGCGGTGTTAGCTTGTATTCCTACCAAGTCTATGAAGTAGACATGAATTATATAGAACACGCGATAAAATAATACAACATGAGCTCAAGCGGAATGTTAATGAAGCGACATGAGTAGAAGGTATAGGCCGGAACGCAGCAAACAATCTCATACACACACACATGAATCCGTGTCACCCTCTGTTCTCAGAATAAACATAGTGGATCGGTAAATGGAAATACCGAAAGAAGCGTGTAAATGTAAAATTAACACACAAATAAATTAAAATCACATGTAATGACGGGAAACTTTCTAACCCAACAATGGTGAGCACAAAACGAAGCAATAATAAAACCAAGAGAAGATTAAAGAAAACTAAATACCTCAATTACATAAGCATTTCACATTCTCGAAAGACATCTTGAATCTGTTAAAATATCTTTTATATGCCACAAAGGCGACTTGTAAATCCAATTCTTCCAACTTCTCAAGTCGAAAATCCCCCCCAGAAAGATAAACCTACAAGACGGGGCAGAAAAGAAATGCTTTGACCTATGCTATCGTATGGAATGCCATCTACCGGAATAAGGGAAGATTACATAGTGGGAAAGAGTAACAGTTCATAAATACAAGAGTTCGCTAGGAAGGTGACTTCAGAAAAGGCAAACGTGCCATAAAATGATATGGTGCGGTTGACTATGATCGCTGGAAAATGGTAAATAAAAATGTAAACAGACTCTGGGATGGGTTTAAAGCAATTGTTGAGGAATGTGAAAATAGGTTTGTACCTTTGAAGGTGGTAAGGAATGGTAAAGATCCACTATATTTCAATAGGGAAGTAAAGAGACTAAGAAGGAGGTGCAGGTTGGAACGAAATAGAGTTAGAAATTGTTATGGAAGTAAGGAGAAATTGAAAGATCTTACTAGGAAATTGAATCTAGCAAAGAAGTCAGCTAAGGATAACATGATGGCAAGCATAATTGGTGCTCATACAAATTTTAGTGAAAAATGGAAGGGTATGTAAAGGACCCTTAAGACAGAAACAGGTTCAAAGAAGGACATTCCAGGAATCATTAATCAACAAGGGAAGTGTGTATGCGAGTATCTTCAAAAGGCAGAAGTATTCAGTCAGCAGTATGTAAAGATTGTTGGTTACAAGGATAATGTTCAGATAGGGGAGGTGAGTAATACTAATGAAGTATTAAAATTTGCCTATAATAACAATGACATTTACAGTAAGATACAAAAGTTAAAAACTATAAAAGTAGCTGGTATTGATAAGATTTCTGGGGATATATTAAAGGCAATGGGTTGGGATATAGTACCATGTCTGAAATACTTATTATTGTTTGGTTGAAGGAGCTATACCAGATGAATGGAGAGTTACTATAGTAGCCCTTGTGTATAATGGAAAGGGTGATAGACATAAAGCTGAAAATTACAGGCCACCCAGTTTGACATGCGTTGCATGTAAGCTTTGGGAAACCATTCTTTCTGATTATATTAGACATGTTTGAAAAAATTAATAACTGGTTTGACAGAAGGAAGTTTGGGTTTAGGAAAGGTTATTCGACTGAAGCTCAGTTTGTAAGATTTCAGCAAGATATAGCAGATATCCTGGATTCAGGAGGCCAGATGGACTGCATTGCGATTGACCTATCTAAGGCATTTGATAGGGTAGATCATGGAAGACTACTGGCAAAAATGAGTGCTATTGGACTAGAAAAAAGTGTGACTGAATGGGTGGCTATATTTCTAGAAAATAGAACTCAGAAAATTAGAGTAGGCGAAGCTTTATCTGACCCTGTAATAATTAAGAGGGGAATTCCTCAAGGCAGTATTAATGGAACCTTATATGTATCAATGGTATGTGTAAAGAAGTGGAATCAGAGATAAGGCTGTTTGCAGATGATGTTATTCTGTACAGAGTAATAAATAAGTTACAAGATTGTGAGCGGCTGCAGGGTGACCTCGATAGTGTTGTGAGATGGACGGTGGGCAACGGTATGATGGTAAACGGGGTTAAAAGTCAGGTTGTGAGTTTCACAAATAGGATAAGTCCTCTCAGTTTTAATTACTGCGTTGATGGGGTGAAAGTTCCTTTTGGGGGTCATTGTAAGTACCTAGGTGTGTGTTAATATAAGAAAAGACCTTCATTGGGGTAATCACATAAATACGATTGTTAATAAAGGGTACAGATCTCTGCACATGGTTATGAGGGTATTTAGGGGTTGTAGTAACGATGTAAAAGAGAGGGAATATACGTCTCTGGTAAGACCCCAAGTAGAGTATGGTTGCAGTGTATGGAACCCTCACCAGGATTACTTGATTCAAGAACTGGAAAATATCCAAAGAAAAGCAACTCGATTTGTTGTGGGTGATTTCAGACAAAAGAGTAGCGTTACAAAAATGTTGCAAAGTTTGCGCTGGGAAGACTTGGGAGAAAGGAGACGAGCTGCTCGACTAAGTGGTATGTTCCGAGCTGTCAGTGGAGAGATGGCGTGTAAGGATATCAGCAGACGAATAAGTTTGAGTGGTGTCTTAAAAGTAGGAAAGATCACAATATGAAGATAAAGTTGGAATTCAAGAGGACAAATTGGGGCAAATATTTGTTTATAGGAAGGGGAGTTAGGGATTGGAATAAATTACCAAGGGAGGTGTTCAATAAATTTCCATTTTCTTTGAGATCATTAAGAAAAGGCTAGGGAAACAACAGATAGGGAATCTGCCGCCTGGGGGACTGCCCTAAATCCAGCAGTAGTGATTGTTCGCGAGGTTATCCCAGTTATATTGATTCCATTCCAAATTCGATTCTTGCCAGGCGAGTTTCTTTGTTTTCTCATCGAGTCACATCGTCATTCCACAAAGCGTGTTTCTTTGAAATCATCAGTGGGGCTGTTTTATTTATTATTGTAACCAAGATCTGTTGTAGCTCTTCCCAATTATGGGGATTCAGGGATTCTAACTTCTTAGTAAATTCAGGACATGACCGTAGATTTTCGGTATCAAATCGATTGATCTTTTTCAAGTGGAGATTTCTGGTGTTTCTCAGAATCAGTTTAACTTTTATTTTGGATAGATAGTGATTCGAATCTAGATTGACATTCCTTGGAACCCTTTAAATTCTGTATCTCCCTTTTAGCTTTACGGGAGACTGCGACGTGATCAATTTGAAACTCTCCGAGATTGGGATTCGGAGATACCTAAGTCTTCTTCTTCCTGGGCAGGTGATTGAACGCTGTAGATTTAATAACCAAATTGAAGGCCTTACATAGCTCCACGACCCTCTCTTCGTTGCGGTTTTTTCTCTGGTGCGTCGAATATTTTCCGATAATGTTTTGGAACTATCTCTCTTTACCTAGCTGTGCATTGAAATCTTCCATGCTGATCATAATTGTTAAGGCATCAAGTCTGTATCATCTGATACCATCGTTAGTCGGTTCGAGTCCCTTTGGTCGAAACATATTTTCACCATCGGAATGTTCGCCGGCAGGGTAGGAGAGGTCGTGGTGTATAATTTCTAACCACCAGATTGCGTGCCAAAATCCTGGATTAAATTCCAAACCTTTTCGCGGTGTTCGTGTTGAGATAGTGCATATAACACTTTTGGTAGTGATTCGTCCGTCGGATGGAAACGCTAAGCCTTGAGCAGGCCACTTGGTGCTATTCGACAGGAGAAGGCTATGAAATGAAATGGCGTATGGCTTTTAGTGCCGGGAGTGTCCGAAGACAAGTTCGGCTCGCCAGGTGCAGGTCTTTCTATTCGACACCCGTAGGTGACCTGCGCGTCGTGATGAGGATGAAATGATGATGAAGACAGCACATACACCCAGCCCCCGTGCCAATGGAATTAACCAATTAAGGTTAAAATCCCCGACCCGGCCGGGAATCGAACCCGGGACCCTATGAACCGAAGGCCAGTACACTGACCGTTCAGCCAACGAGTCGGACGAGAAGGCTATGTGCTGGCACCATATTTCACTCTCTCCCGTTCTGCTATCATATATAATGTCATTAATTTCATCTCCTTACTACTCTGACGAGGTTGTCATCAGAAAAGTTAACCGGTCATGAAATTTTACTACGAAGTATCATCGCACTTCATACCCGACCCCACAGAACATCGGTACAGTGTTGAAAATATACCTTTCTTTTCTTTATATCGTTATGGCTGACGAAGGAAGCGCGGGTAAACTCATTTAACTAATTTTTTACTTTCTTCTTCTCCGAAAATGTCTTCATCCTCTCATTGAAGTTTCTCCTGCATTCTGCTGTTAGTGGTTCTGGTGTTGGTTTGGTCTGCAAATAGGTGATTAACGATCAGTGTTCGGAAATTCCTCGATGATGTTGATTTTCCCGTAGGTCTGTTTCAATTTCACTAAGCCAGCTCTTCTTGGTTTTTAATGAAAGTAGAAGGTTGAGATTTCTTTTAGTCATTATATCCACGCTCATTCTGAGAATATATCCATATAATTTCAGTCGTGTTTTTTCTGAAGGTGTGTGAGATTTTTTCTCCATGGCAGTATATTTTCCGAGATTTTATTTTCATCCAGATTGCATCTCTACAAACTGGATGGAAAATTATCCGTAACATTTCCCTTTTTTTTTTCTTTTATATCGTTTGATTAATGATATCCGCCCATGATTAAGGTTTCCGATGCATATAATGCTTCGGTTTTGATTACTACATAAAATTGTTAGAGAACGGATTTTTAGGCATTTATAGGTTAGAATGCTAACATCCCGAAGCTGGTAAGGAGCATATGATAGCTTGCACAACGATTATGTTATGAGTTTTGCATAAATATTGCGGGTACTGCCCGTTAAAAGCCCTAGAGTTTATGTTACTCTCGGTACATTATGGAAGAGCGGGTTGGCGACACTTCCTAATAACCAGGTTTCTGATGCATATAAAACTTCGGATTTGGTTAGTGTATTATTTTGAGATGTTTACGGCCATTAGAAACAACAATCATAAACATTTACACATTTTTAGAAGACTTCTTCGCAACCCGGTATCGTTGCATTCACTCTCAAGCAGTCTGTCTCCTTTCTACTGTCCACCCACAGTTCTTCTGTTATTTTTTTTACAAAAGTTCTTGAAGTTATTGATCTGGTTTTGATGCTTGGTTCTGTAAACAATGTCTTAAAACATTTAGTAAAATTTTTCAGATCCTTTCTCTCCACCCCGAACCACTTATCACATGTGTTAAGACTATTATCTAGTATGGTAAACATTTTCTTAGTCAAGCGCTTGTCTTCTATTCTAAGTAGGTGGCCATAGAACTCTAGTCGTCACTTCTTGATGGATTCCACCAGTCGTTCGGTTTTCTAACAAAGTTCGTCTCCTCGTCGCAACCTGTATTGTCCAGCCACGATCTTTGGGCCCATTATCTTTCAAAGGATCTTACTCTCAAACTTCTCATCTTCTCTAAGATCAGCCTTTCCAGTAACTCGGTGGCATTCACTTCCGTAGAGACATTCGGGTTTAATCAGCATGTTGTAATGTCTGAGTTTATGATGCATTGAAATTGCCTTTATCTTGTACAGGTCGCCTGTTCTTCGAAACGCTGAGGCCATTCTATTTCGCTTACTATGGTTAGCCTCTCTTTCACTAGATCCCATATGCACAATCTCATCGAGATACTTGAAGCTGTTTTCTCTTTCAATCTTACCATACTGTACCGGTAAAAGGTAGCCCGTACTAACTTGTTATTTGAAAAGAGTATGAATTAAAGTTATCAAGGCGTTTCCCAGGCAATAATAACTAGGACTTGGTACAGGAGGATAGGTATTATCTACAATAAGTGAATGGGTACTTTGAACTCTTGGTTTATTCAAAATTTTGGCAAGTTTGGAATTTATATCAGCTTGGTACTCTGCCCGTTTAAGCCACGACTAGCATTTGGAGGCACGCGACCCTCTCAGGGGTGCTCAGTAAGGGATTGACATGTTCCATAAGAAAAATGGTGTGGATCAAGGAGATGGGCAGATATTCGTAAATAGTGAACCATCGAAATCCAAATAAATGGTGGATGATTTATTCCAAAAATAATAATAATTCCTTCCTTCTCAGAAGAATGATTATGTGAAATGATCGCTAAAATTTTAATTTTATATCAACTCTTGCTGTACATCCAAAAATTGAAACAAATGGGATGGTACATGTTAATGAATTCTATTTAATTCTGACAAAATTGTTTTGTCCATGTCGCATTTTTTCCGAGTATTACTTTGAATGTTATATGATTTTTTCTAGAAAATGATGCTCGCACGCATGTCAATTCATGCCGGAAAGTCTGGAACAAGATTTTAAATATTAAAGTTATATGACTGAGCAAAAATAAATAAATGAAAATACAAAAAAAAGTTTTAACAAATTACTTTTGTCGCTTAATTTCACTTTTTAATTTAATTACTTTCCAATTTAAATCGACTTTTCAATGATTATCTGCTCGGCGTAACATAATACGCGTGATATTATGTGGCAAATTAGGCAAGAAAATGAGAGAAAGAAAAAATTAATTTAAATCCTTAACCATGTGTCATAATCCTGACACAACGCCGAAATTCGGAACAACGATGGTTACACACATAAATCGATATTGTACAATTCCACAACCTGTGGAATAACAACATAAAATGCACGAAATGATCTCCCATTACCATCATCCACCAAGGAAAAACAATTGCAACCAACTACAACTAAGAGTATTATTTACAAATATACACCTGTCCACACGTTGTCCATTCATCTCCTGGGAATGGCAGACTCCTGTAAATAATGATCCGCACCTGTAACTAATCCACCTGGTACAAACAATCTAGGTAATGATGACTGAAAAATATCGCCAATCTGTATCGAACACAGGACGTTACCAACATTTAGCATATATTGAGAAAGTGAATAGTATTATACAACTTCGATTTAATATTATTGGTGATGACGCTCATCCAGTATGACAAATAACTATCTCATACACTCAATTTTATTTTGAAGGAAGACATGTGGTTTACTTGGAGGTTCAATATTTAATGAAGACGCTATCGCCTATAATTCTCTCACAAACAACAACTCGCACATACGTCAAATGACGATAAATTATTCCAAAATCTCCTTTCATCAATGCACGCAACATCGCAAAAATATATTAAATGTGCCTCTATCCATAGAGACGTGAAGAGTCGCCTTCGAATAGCACATAAAATCAGCACAATTCATGCCATAATTCACCACATGGCACAAGGTGAGAGGTAAAAATAGCGAAAATAACTCGCAACATCCGTTCAAAATATTACGGGAAAATTCACATAAATGACTTGAACCACATATAAATATAATAATAAGACACTATCCTTCCTTAAAAGGTATGAAATTGGATTCAAAGAAAGCTATCCGTATCGTTAGCACAGCGTTAATATATCAGATGAGCCTGTTGCCTCGTGTAAAATATAGCAAACACTTTTGGGCAAAATATAAGAGAAATACATTTCGAAGAATGAAAATATCACGCGTACACAATCCTCAATATCATAGTAATCGAACAGAAATGTAAAATTCGTTAAAGGTTAGTAGATGGCCGATATTTAAATCAGATACATGTCCGATGACATAACTACTTGAAACCCCCATGGCCGATGATGTTGACACCCTGTCATCATGCAACTTAAAATCACGTAGTAAGTGAAACTGCAAATCCAACGTCGAATAATGCAAGAAAATAAAATGGTAAAGATACTAAAAAGCTACTCAAACTACTGTATAATTAATAATCCCTTCAAGAAGAAAGTTAACTACATATTACTGCTACATAGAACAGATAATACCCAGTATAAATGAAATGTCGACTTAACTTGGATGTCTTGATGACCATGGTGTTCTTCTAGGCAGGATTCAAGGCATTAGGACGCCGTTGGCATCGGTTCTGGGTTTTTAGTGCTGCATCATGATCCAAGCGATGTCTCCAAGGCACACGAACTTCACACTGCAGGCCTCCATTTCCTTGGCCGGTATCGAACTCGTATTACTTGCAGTACACTGAAGCTTTCACAAAAATATTAACACAAATGCATCGAACTCGTGGTTTCACAATTAGCAAAGGATGATACGTGCCTTCTTTCCTAACACTATTGACGTCTGTGAAGATATTGAAATGATCTGTCAAAGCTGCGGTGACATAACACTGCTCCCCTCGTAGAGCGAATAACAGCTGTGTCCAGGCCTGTACGAGACCTTCTTATGTAGTAGCTTTCCGAGCAATCACGCAGCCAGCAGAGAACAACAGCGAAACAGACTTGAGAAAATGACTGAGAATATTCTAGTATCAGCTCGCCACCTATGTTCCGAGCTCTGACGTCACACCTCATGATTCAATTAACGTCCTGAATTCCTCGGCGTTGTAACTGAGATGTCCGTTAATTTCTTGTTAAATAATTATATAATTAATTCCATAATTAACTTAATTTTCAATTATTACTATTCGTGCCTTCCTGAAGTGTGGTATCACGGTTTTTATGCATACTTGTTGGAGAGTGACTATTAGGATGTCGGATCTGACGTGGTAATATGACGAAAGATTTTAAAAGTAATACTTGTCGTGGGTGAAAGGTTCAGCTGTATTAAAAAATTTTCTCGTCTTCTCTTGTGGTAATAACATGGTCTTTCACTCCTCAGCATGTTACACAAAAGATTAAAAAAAAATCACCCCTTTGCATTTCCCTGTCGACACCCCGCGCGAGACACCTGCGGTACAGTCCGGTCTTATAAAATTCACGGCCGATCACAGTAGACCTAAAATGTCACAGTACAGTGATCCGCCATCTCCCGAATCGTCTCCCAGGATGGTTCTCCAGGCACCTCGTACTCCAGGGTCCTCTTGTCACCATGGAACTGGACTCGTGCTCCCGAGTCCTCTTGCCACCATGGAACTGGACTCGTGCTCCCGAGTCCTCTTGCCACCATGGAACTGGACTCGTACTCCAGGGTCCTCTTGTCACCATGGAACTGGACTCGTGCTCCCGAGTCCTCTTGCCACCATGGAATCGAACTTCTACCTCGTCTAGAATTTCTCGCAGGTCTACGGCGATATTGATGGGGGTAATCACTCGTGGTTTAGTTTTATACGTGTATACACAGTCGTACAATCCCCTGACACGTTCACAATCACTTGTCACCAAAATTTGCGAACTACTGCCATTAATTTACAGTATACAGTATATAGGCATACAACACGTTGTTTGGAATATGCCAATAAACTTCACTTGGCACTTGCAGATACAAATTAATGAATGTTACTTCAAAATGTTAAAGATGAAAATTCGGATAGCATTGATTTAAGAAGCGAAAATGTTACCAAAAAGGAACATAATGATGGAACACAGTTTGTGGCTATTTACCACTGTAAAACGATGAAACTAAACACAGTTCACTTGCTATACACTATCGGTGGTTACTTGTTACAACGTAAAAATAATACTGTCGCACTTGACACACCAGAAAGTGCTATTAAAATGTTTATATGTACGACATATAAATAAATAATAACCAGTCATTCGCTCTTATCACAGCGAGTCTTATAAAATAACAAAGTCACTGAAGAATATTCAGAAGCAAGTGTATACAATTATGTGCAGAATTCAGTTCGAATCCAGTTAAGATTAACATCGTAGTGGATTATCAGTTTAAGTCACTCGTATTTAATAGTACTGTTGGCACAGTCTCTCGTACTCAAATTTTATCAGTAGTTAAGGAGCACTTCAGTGTTGAATGGCAAGAAATATGCAAACACTTGTGTTATAACGATGTTATATCTCAAACACTTTCAAATATCACAGTTATTGAAATATTAAATAATATTTTAACACTTTCACAGTCGCGAAATAAGGTACACATTTCACTTGGTTATTGGTCGAAGAAACATTACGTTCCACACTTCGAGAATTACACTAAGTTCAATTCTCCCCGTGAGAATTTACAAGTCGCGTTTTACAATCACCACGTCGTCATTTGACTTTGATTTCCGATGGACAGAATAACACAGGGTCTGACCAGGCAGAGCCCTTGTCAATGAATGTCTCTCTCTATCGCTGATTAGCCCCGAATTTGTAATGTCAAGGCCTAAAGGTCATATTTAACGTGATTATTTCAATGTGGATTAACTCGAAAATCTCTCGATGGGTTTTCTTGAGATTTGACAACAGAGAGTTTCTTGTGATTGGCTACAGAACGGCGTATCTCCCAAGACGATACGACCATTATTTAAAAAGTTTTTTTTTAAATTTATGAATCGAAAATTCTCGAATGGATGACTCATGGATTCCAGATGTATCAAGTTCTCGCCAGGAGGTAGGTTGACGGGCGGGCTACTCTGCCTTGTTCCTGCATCTACGTCATGCACAGCTTTTCGCTCGCTGCCTCGTCCTGGCAGATGTAAACATGGCGAGCTTCGAGTGCTAGGCGCACGTGATAATTATACGACATTGCTCTTAACAAATACGGCATGTACCGTGTGTTCCTGGCACAATACCTTGTCTTTCGGTGTTGGGGAGCTGTGAGGATATTAGTTAAGTACCTTGTTTTTTAAAAGGAAATCCGAAGTCCAGCCTTTCTAGTTTGTTGTTTCAAAATATTTATCTGTTCTTCAGCTGTATCTGTATTTCTAGAAAGGATCGCAGAATCATCAGCAAAAGCTAGACAGTTGATCTTGACATCGTTCTTTGAACCTCCAATGTATACTAGGTTCAGTAAACCTTTCCTGCCAACTTGGCAGGTTCGATCCTGGCTCAGTCCGGTGGTATTTGAAGGTGCTCAAATACGACAGCCCAGTGTCGGTAGATTTACTGGCACGTAAAAGAACTCCTGCGGGACTACGTTCCGGCACCTCGGCGTCTCCGAAGACCGTAAAAGTAGTTAGTGGGACGTAAAGCAAATGACATTATTATTATTATTATTATTAAACCTTTCCTGATACGTTCTTTTTCCCATTCACGGATAACCTTCTCCAAAATGCAATTAAAAAGAGTCGGTGATGGTCCATCGGCCTGCTTTATTCTTGTTTTAATTTCAAACTCCTGTTATTATTATTATTATTATTATCATTATTATTATTGTTATTATTATTATTATTATTATTATTATTATTATTATTATTATTATTATTATTATTATTATTATTAGAGTCCGGATTTTTAGGCACTTATAGCTAGCTTACCGAAGCTAGTAATAAGTATATACTAGCCTTCACGACGATTATGTTACGATTTTTGTATAAATATTGGGGGTACCCCTAGAATATAATTATGATACTCTCGCTACGATTTGAAAGAGCGTGCTGAGCGACATTTCCTAGTAAGCAGATTATTTTTTATTCTGATCAATTTAATCAATTACTGCCTAAACATCCGAAGTCTTTATTATTATTATTATTATTATTATTATTATTATTATTATTATTATTATTATTATTATTATTATTATTAGCCTATTATTATAAGCAACATCAACATGGACGTGACCTTTACATCATACTGTATATTTACTGAAGTATATATTATGCTAAAGGCGGCCAGGTATCTCAGCACATACATTCGGGGTATACTTATATACTTATATACTTAGGTTCCGAAATGGGTAAAATATAAATATGTAAATAAATTCAATGTTAATTTTAATCTTATACCAGTTGTATAGTATTATTAGAAGTAATTTCACATACCGTACTGTATATGAGTTGACTATGTTTGTAAGATATTATAAGTAGAATTTTGTAAACAATATAAATTTATTAAGGAGGATGTGTGTGTTTAATAGAAAAAAATTATTAACGTAAATTGTATAATATTGTATTCTAGGAAAATTTTCTTCGTCTCCTGTTAATTTAAAATTTAGTGCTTGACCATAGTGTATTTTAGTGTAGCATTTGCCACCGAGGTAGACACCTCATTTGCAAATAAAGAGATTTTGATTTGATTTGATGTATTTATGTGCAGTGTTTGTTGGGAAAGTCATTTTATTCTTTTTTACTTTCTATTTTTAACACTATAATCTGTGCGACCTGTAATAAAATATTTGGTATATACACATTTTATTGTGTAGAAATACTTTACATTCAAATTACGAATGCACTTCAAAGAACGTTGTCAAGTAAATTTCAAGGAACGTTGTCAAGTAAATTCCCTCAGAGTATTAAATGTGCATTTTTCATGGCAGGTCAGGCCTATAATACTAACTGCCGTTTCCAGATGGCACTGATATAGTCTGTACTGCTTTGACCTCACAGACATTGATAAACAATGACGCCCGCTTCCTAGGAAACGTGATCCTAGTTGTAAGATGAGGAGCTTAGTTTTGTGGCAATCAGAAGCTGAATTCAACTGAAAATTCAAGCGGAGAAATAAATTGAACGGTGACTCTTTTGAAGGGTGCTTCATGAACTAAATGAGCATTAATGAGTGGGATATAGTGTTAGCTCCCGTGCACATTTCTGCGGTGAAAATTTAAATAAATGCATATAGTACGCAATTTCTTCCTCAGCCGCATGACGATGGACTCTTCATTCCCAGTCGCTCGTCTTAATTCCTGATACAATTGGTAAGTGTTTACTGTCACACCACTGACCTACTGCAGCATCAGGTTTAGAAAAATTCATCACGATTGGTGTATTATCAGCATATATTCCGAGCCAAACAACGGGAATCTCAACTATAAATATAAATAATATAAATAATGACTGGTGTAATTGTGTGTGGTGTGCAGTGTAAGTTGTAGTCGTAGTGTGTCTATGTAGCGCGTAAGAAATTCGTAGCAATTAATAAATTATAGTGTAGAATTTAACAGTACCAGAGTTGTGTTTATGTACTACTCGCCACCAGGTTACAATAGGATAATTTCAAAAAATTACTGATAAAATCGCCCATTCATCAATAGAAAAAGCTCGCCAAACGTGTTTGTGAATGAGATTTACTCTACAACATTGATATTGGCCTCAGAGCCATGAAGCTATCATCAACCTCCATAATTAGCTCAGTGGCCAAGCGTTCAATAACACGATTGGTCATCCCGGGAAGAAATATACATGTCATGCTGAACGTGTTGCCAGTGATGCTCCTGACAATTTTGGGGACACTGAAGATTCGAGTTGTTCAATTCGCAACACACAAATGCGCTTGTATTGTTGACTACATTTGTGCTTAACAGACTTAACATCAAGACCCAAAACATGTATCACGAGGGCTATCCGGAAATGAAGTTTCCATATGAAAAAAGAAAAGACAGCATAGTTACATAGTTACATGAAAAACTTCATTGACACCCAGTACAGCAATGTTAGAGCTATTTCTTGACATAGTCACCACCAGAATTGAGACACTTGTCATATCGTGCGATCAACTTTTGTATGCTGGTGTCGTAGAAGTCTGCCGCCTGGGAGTGGAACCAGCGAGTGACATTCATCTTTAGCTCTTCGTCCGTGCGAAAATGCTGACAGGAGGATAATAATTCCTTGAGGTGCAAGAAAAGATGAAAATCACTGGCAGCTATATCAGGGCGGTACGGTAGATGATGATCAAATATCTCCTAGCCGAACTCCTGCGGAACAGTTGCTGAGCACCGAGCCGTATGCGGGCGACCATTGCCATGTATCAGCATAACACCTGTACGGAGCATTTCACGCCTCTTGTTTCGAATGGCCCATTGTAATTTCCGTAGAAACTTTATCACAGACCGAACCTCGCAGGCGGCGGGAGAAAGAATAGGAGCCACTGCTGCTGCGCTACTGACACCAGGCGGGACTTGTCCGGCCGGCATATGACTGCTACATCACAGATCTGTCGCGCATGCCCATATTTCCCGGATAAATATGTTTAATTTACAAGAAAAGAAACAGGGAAACTTAATTTCTGGATGGTCTACGTAGCGTATGTAAGAACAGCTAGAATTAGTAGAATAATCGTTATTTATAGCCTAGGTTTCTGTCGTAGTCATTATTACACCAATATCTATCTAGGATCATAAACATGCATAATTACCGCTATGGGCAGTGAATATTGATAGAGTAAGCATTGTTTACAGCTGAAATTTTATACCATATCAATCAGGTTCTTCGCGGATGTTCCTTGTAAGACGGAACCTCGGCCTGTCGAACTCATACCAGCTGATGACGGAATACTGCTGATCTCCTCATTCGCTTTGCGTGTGAAAGTAGACTCATCTGTGCAATGTACTAAATTAGCCTACTGCGCACATGGTTATATGGCTGTGCAGAATAGAACTATACATAATTTCTCATAAATATCGTCGGTATTCATGCCGCGGCTAACAGACAAGACGCTGCCGCAGAACGAAAATCAGGTAGACGTACATTTCAAGTGTCTTGTTATTGAGGAGACTTGCGTTTCCTTTTGTTGTGCTAGTATTCATTTCTAATTTTAAAAATCATTCATATATTATTATTTTCTTTTTCTAGTAAGGAACCAAAACTTGTTTCACTGACTGAGAATATCAGTTAATTAAACATGATAGTGTACAGGCTTCTCAGTCTTGACAAATCCAGCCTTTCGCTCCAGAGTGACAGAGGGCTCCTCAGTTCGATTACCACACCTTTCCAAGACGCTGGCTAGTGCAATATTGGGACACACGCCTCCTTTGTATCACAATGTTGTGACAGTGTATGGTTATTATTTACTTCCCTTTCGTTTTCAACATTATTTCGCTGAATATGCAAGGTATAACAGTAAGGGAGGACAAACTTTCAAGATACATTCCGCACACTTAGAAGAATAAAATATGTTATATGAACATTGTTCCGGAAACGATTTATTTCCATGTTAGAACTCGTTTTCTACATAGTATATTAATAATGAAGAGCACACATGAACAGAACGTACCAGAATACCACACGAAACTCTTTCTCACATGAAATGTGTAAAATGACCTCCATTAACATTGTTTCATGCATCAACCCGCCGTCGCATTAAATGCGCTAGTGCAGGGCCTCTCAGGGTGCATGCGCTTGGTGCATGCACTGTGCACAGTGCAAAAGACGACTTCGCTTGGTTGACGCCTGTCTCGCTCGCTCTCCCTGTCTCCCTCTTCTTCACTTGTTGCTGCGTAGCGCTCCGAATCCGAGCCGAGTTGAGCCGAGCTTAGCCGAGTAGCCCAGAGACGAAGGGTTGGTCCGAGCCATGCCGAGCGGGAGCGATGCACAGTGCACGGAGCTCTTACGCCTCGATTTGCACGCGTGAGATTTTGGGCGCTTGAGAGGCCCTGCGCTAGTGTATCCCTGCGACAGTGGGTTCAGACACAGAAAGCGGAGCAGGTTTTTCTCCGGGTATTCCGGTTTTCCCTGTCATCATTCATTCCAGCAACACTCTCCATTATCATTTCATGTCATTTATCAGTCATTAATAAATCACTTTGGGAGTGGCGACCCCATTGTAATAATAGCCTGTATATGGTTCATTCATTACATCCCTGACCCGGTCACTGACTGAAAAACAGGTTGTAGACTTTCATAGAGTTGTAGAAAATGAGATCTAACGTGGAAATGAAGCGTTTCCGGACGCATGTCCATATAACATATTTTCTTCTTTTAAGCGTGCGGAATGTGTCCTTAAAGTTCCGCCTATCTTATTGGTACAGCCTGTAAATTATGTTTACTTCTTTTAGAGACGGTTGCCGAATTAAACTCCTCCTTTAAACAATAATCAAAACTAATACTCCCTCAAAATTATAGATCTTTTACTTTTAGATTAAAGCGCTTTCAAAGATATGAATATGTTTTTACTGCACGTCGGTGATGACAGAAGTACTCAGGTGGGACGGCGTCGGCTTTCATTCAGCAGAACTAGAGGTGGCGGGACTAGATGATAACTACCTGATTGTGTGTTAGACGATGAAATTCTCTAACACGAGGCTCAAGAAACTCTACAGTTAGCGTGTCTACGGGTTTGACTGGGTTCTTTGGCAAGCTTCGATAAGTTTCCGGAGTGTCATTGAAGGCAGGACTCAGGAGCTAACGTTACCAGGAGGGTAATTACTTACACATCGCACCTACATCCTGGTAATAATTAACCGCAGAATCACCACCACCACCCCGACCACCACAACTCCCAACACCGTTACCACCACATGACCGCCTTAATCTTGCGAACAACAGAAAATCGCACAATGAGAGTGCATAGGCGATATTATCAGTAATTTTCAAAATTATCGTATTAGAACGTGGTGCCGAGTAGTACATAAACCCAACTCTGGTACCGTTAAATTCTAGACTATAATTTATTAATTGCTACGAATTTCTCACACGCTACATAGACGCACTACGCCTACAACTTACACTGCACAGCACACACACTGCTCTCTCTCCTCAGTCACTCTTGTTATTCACTCTACCACTTAGCGAATTAAAACAGCCACAGTACACTCTCTTCCACAACTGTCACATATACTCCAAGTCAATTCCATAGTTATTCTCGCTGTATGCCATCACAGCCACTTAGTTCACTGATCGCGCACTACAGTCTCACAATCGTGTATGTCGTACACTGTCTGTACACTCACAGCAAACTTCGTTCACTGTTCCTTTGCGACTTCTCTCAGATTGCACCAGAGGCACACACATGCGCGTTTACTCACAGCGGCTGGACATGGTAGACTCAATTCCTCGGCGACAGTCAGAACAGAACTGCCCTTGTTCCACTGACTCCTAGCGCAGAATGAAGCTCATCTTGAACTGGACTGTCACTTTCCACTGAATGACCCAATGTTCCACAGCAGCACTTCTCAATATCACTCTCTCAACAACACTAACTATTTGGCTAAACTCAACTTCAGACTTGCCTAGCCAGCCTTAAATAGGTAACAATCCGGAAGCTGGGTACATCGAGAACACTCTCGGCCCTTCAAATCGTTTCGAGTTTTCCAGCAGTGGCTAGAGACGTCCTGGAAAATGAGAGAGAGAGAGAGAGATGTCAGTGGGTCTCCAGTAGCACTCCTCGTTCCGCCTTGACTGGTTGGCTGCGTGGAGAGCGGATGGAGCCACTAACTTGGAGACGTCACTTGCGGCCGGGGCTAGGCCAACTTGCTCCTCCCAAGACACCGTTAGAATATGTTTCCCCAGTATCGTAAAGCTTAATACTGTATGGTAAATCGCACCACTCAAAATTATCGTATGTTCCCCTAATTATCGTACTTCAACTATGAATATAATCAACTGAGAAAGGTCCGATGAGAATACTTGCTATCATTACACCTTTAAAAAAATAAATTTCTTCATAAGAGTGGTATTCCACCTAACATTCTTTTAATTCCATTATCACTTCTTTCAGATGATGCCTATATCATATTATCGTGCACTTACTGAGCATAATGTGAGAGTACAAAGAAGACATAAAGACAAACGTGTCGGAACATATGAAACTATATTGCTGAAAAATACTTTATTATCCTGGTGAGTAGAGATGCTAATATTACTTTCGTAAGGTTTATTTCTCGAAGTAATCGGAATCACTTTGCCCTTTCGAAATCCTCTAGAAATTTCCATGTCATTAAGACACAGTGAACCACCACCATTCTTACTAAACATATGGATAATTGGAGTGCGGTTTTGTTTCGGACAGCAAAACGATCAGCTGAATGTACAGCCGGCTACTGAAGAGGGTTAGAATTGTGTTTACTCATTTCTTTGATATCATCTAATTAACTCAGTTTCCCTCGGAAAAGAAAATGATGTTATACTTAGAGGTGGAATATATTTGACGTACGAACAAATGATAGGCCAGGAGTTTACCTAATATCTCCAACAAGGGCATGAGTAGTAGATGATTCACAGGACATGAACTCCGTGCCAATTGACTTCGAAGAGTTGATATCCAGGTATTAACATGACTGGATTTTTGAACTCTTTCCTACGCAGAACTGCAACGTATATTTATGTATCGTTGGGTCAGGATTGTATGAAGAGTTCTTATATACACTGACTGACAGAGCAAATGCAACACCAAGAAGGAGTGGTTCGAAAGGGATGAAAGTTGGGGAAAAAACAGAGACGGCACGGACGAATAATTGATGTTTATTTCAAACCGATATGCAGGTTACACAATGCGCACGGCATCGACTCAGTAGGATGTAGGACCACCGCGAGCGGCGATGCACGCAGAAACACGTCGAGGTACAGAGTCAATAAGAGTGCGGATGGTGTCCTGAGGGATGGTTCTCTATTCTCTGTCAACCATTTGCCACAGTTGGTCGTCCGTACGAGGCTGGAGCAGAGTTTGCAAACGGCGTCCAATGAGATCCCACACGTGTTCGATTGGTGAGAGATCCAGAGAGTACGCTGGCCACGGAAGCATCTGTACACCTCGTAGAGCCTGTTGGGAGATGCGAGCAGTGTGTGGGCGGGCATTATCCTGCTGAAATAGAGCATTGGGCAGCCCCTGAAGGTACGGGAGTGCCACCGGCCGCAGCACATGCTGCACGTAGCGGTGGGCATTCAACGTGCCTTGAATACGCACTAGAGGTGACGTGGAATCATACGCAATAGCGCCCCAAACCATGATGACGCGCTGTCTAGCGGTAGGGCGCTCCACAGTTACTGCCAGATTTGACCTTTCTCCACGCCGACGCCACACTCGTCTGCGGTGACTATCACTGACAGAACAGAAGCGTGACTCATCGGAGAACACGACGTTCCGCCATTCCCTCATCCAAGTCGCTCTAGCCCGGCACCATGCCAGGCGTGCACGTCTATGCTGTGCAGTCAATAGTAGTCTTCTGAGCGGACGCCGGGAGTGCAGGCCTCCTTCAACCAATCGACGGGAAATTGTTCTGGTCGATATTGGAACAGCCAGGGTGTCTTGCACATGCTGAAGAATGGCGGTTGACGTGGCGTGCGGGGCTGCCACCGCTTGGCGGCGGATGAGCCGATCCTCGCGTGCTGACGTCACTCGGGCTGAGCCTGGACCCCTCGCACGTGCCACATGTCCCTGCGCCAACCATCTTCGCCACAGGCGCTGCACCGTGGACACATCCCTATGGGTATCGGCTGCGATTTGACAAAGCGACCAACCTGCCCTTCTCAGCCCGATCACCATACCCCTCGTAAAGTCGTCTGTCTGCTGGAAATGCCTCCGTTGACGGCGGCCTGGCATTCTTAGCTATACACGTGTCCTGTGGCACACGACAACACGTTCTACAATGACTGTCGGCTGAGAAATCACGGTACGAAGTGGGCCATTCGCCACCGCTTGTCCCATTTATCGTTCGCTACGTGCGCAGCACAGCGGCGCATTTCACATCATGAGCATACCTCAGTGACGTGAGTCTACCCTGCAATTGGCATAAAGTTCTGACCACTCCTTCTTGGTGTTGCATTTGTTCTGTCAGTCAGTGTATATGTTTCTTCAGTACTGTCCTGGAATCTTAGTGCATGGCGTCTTCCGCAGTAGAAAAGTTATACTCAACCTAATTATAATTTTCAATTCCCTTTAGATTAGATTTCAACTATTATCCGAAAAAAAAGCACACCTCCTTGATACCATATATCTTCTGAAAATGTGCTTTATTGGTGCTAACTCTGATCACATTCTGTTTGTAAGTAAGTAATTGGTTCGTATTAGAAACATGTATTCAGAACTATTGGTATCATTTGATGTGCAGTGTGCTTACGTTCATTGTTTCAATGTTCTTCAAACACACCTTTCTTCGTCCAAAACAGCATCAATCAATCAATCAATCAATCAATCAATCAATCAATCAATCAATCAATCAATCAATCAATCAATCAATCAATCAATCAATCAATCAATCAATCAATCAATCAATCAATCAATCAATCAATCAATCAATCAATCAATCAATCAATCAATCAATCAATCAATCAATCAATCAATCAATCAATCAATCAATCAATCAATCAATCAATCAATCAATCAATCAATCAATCAATCAATCAATCAATCAATCAATCAATCAATCAATCAATCAATCAATCAATCAATCAATCAATCAATCAATCAATCAATCAATCAATCAATCAATCAATCAATCAATCAATCAATCAATCAATCAATCAATCAATCAATCAATCAATCAATCAATCAATCAATCAATCAATCAATCAATCAATCAATCAATCAATCAATCAATCAATCAATCTTGGTCTGTATTTAGGGTAGTTACCCAGTTGTTTACCTAGTTTGTTCATAAATAATGAAAAACGTGAATTTATCGAACATTTCTCTTGGTAAATTATTCCAATCCCTTACTCCTCTTCCTATAAAATAATATTTTGCCCCAATTCATCCTCTTGATTTCCAACTTTTTCTTCATATTGTGATCGTTCCTACTCTTAAAAACATCACTCAAATTTGTTCATCATTCCACGCAGATGGCGTGCTCGGAACATACCACTTAGTCGAGCTGCTCATCTCCTTTGCCCCAAACTTTCCCAGCCCAAAGTTATAAACACTTTGGTAAAACTACTCCTCTGTATAGAGGTATTTATTTCATTTAGGACGGTTATATTTTTAAATAGATGTTATTGGATTTACGTCCCACTAACTAATTTTACGGTTTTCGGAGACGCTGAGGTGCTGGAACTTAGTCCCGCAGGAGTTATTTTACGTAAATCTACTGACACTGGGCTGACGTATTTGAACACCTACAAATACCACCGGACTGAGCCAGGATCGAACCTGCCAAGCTCGGATCAGAAGGCCAGCTCCTCAACCGTCTGAGCCACTCCGCCCGGCGGTTATATTTTTAGAGGTCCTATTCATTCTTTTATACGTTCTATTACTTGAAGTAACATTAATTTGTAGAGTGAAAAATTTGATAGTGCAAGGTGCCCCAAAAGTAGTCTGCAGATATTCAACAAAAACTGTGTAAACTTAAAAAAAGAGACATGTTATTTGAAAAACAGTAGGCCTATATGTAAAGTTTGATCTGCTTTACATAAGTATGTATTAGATGCCTGCAATTTGTTATCTGACTATAACTGGAAAGAACTAGGTGGACATATACCAAAGCTGAGCTAACTGAAATTTAGTCTGGATCAGTTTAGTCTAATCAAGCACTGATTTTGCGTTAAAAGTCTTGATTTTCATCAGCAACAAAGTTAATCATAGACCGCAGGTATATTCTTTTATTTTGGCCTCCGCAATTAGAACGGTACCTTGCAAGGCTTTCAATTCCGTTGACATAATATTTTCCAGTGTAATTCCGCTCTTTAAAAGACACGTTAGAGTTAGTGTTAGTGGGTGATTTTATTGAGAAAACTGGGACTTGAACTGAAGGATAGGGTAAGGTAATGGAACACTGTGGGGAAGATACGGAAGCTAATATGATATCGAAACATGTACTGGACTTCTGTGCTAGTAGGGGATTAGTGTTGCTAAATTATTCTTCAAGCATATACATGGCTGCGAAACACATACATACCACTATTTGAACTACAGGGAACTAAGAGTCGTTAGCCTTAGTCTGTCTGCGGACGGATAACTAATCTCCCGAACGAGAAATTAAATTAAACGAAAGTACATGGATATGCTTAGTGAAATGTTCCTAAGAAAAGACAGTGATTACTTCCAAGAAAAGATTGGCCTTCGTACCATAGCATTATTGTATCAGATGTATCAGAAATATGAAAGCCGGAGTTACAACATCCTAACTGTCGAGAATAGTGCATAGCAGAGTGATTTAACCTGCGGACTTGGGCCACTTGTTCCAAGTCCCCAGTGATGGTGCTGCATGTGCCACTTCATGCGGGAACTTGCCTCTATTAGCATTGCAGAAGGTGCTGGAAACATACACCCAGCGCTATCTTTTGCCAGCTGTAAAATCTATTAGGAATGAAGGAGGTACTTCAACTCAGTAAGTGGCAATTGGCCTTGTCACATAGCTAGGTTAGGGTGTACCTAATTTTCTCACATTTAGGCACTTAGCTCCATTAGCTTTTCCACTCTACATTTCAGTATGTACTCAAGCTGTGAGCAAACTCATGCTCGGGTGAACCATTCTCGATAAATATGAGATGTTACGAAACCTTGGTAAAACTCTTACCGTGGTATTGTCATTAACCTGTTGCAACATTGCTAATAATTGGTTTCGAAATCGCGGTTTCTTGACGCTCGTTCTTTTTCGCTGTTATTCCCCTTGGAAGTAATTCAAAGTAGTATTCAGAAGGCAGTGATGAGTTCAATAGTCTTTCTTTCTTTCTTTCTTTCTTAATCCGTTTACCCTCCAGGGTTGGTTTTCCCTCGGACTCAGCGCGGATCCCACCTCTACCGCCTGAAGAGCAGTGTCCTGGAGCGTGAGACTTTGGGTCGGGGGATACAACTGGGAAGGAGGACCACTACCTCGCCCAGGCTGCTCACCTACTGTGCTGAAGAGGGGCCTTGTTGAGGGACGGGGAGATCGGAAGGGATAGACAAGGAAGAGGGAAGGAAGCGGCTGTGGCCTTAAGTTACAGTAGCTACCATTCCGGTATTTGCCTAGAAGGGAAGTGGGAAACCACGGAAAACCACTTCGAGGATGGCTGAGGAGGAAATGGAAACGCTCTCTACTCAGTTGACCTCATGAGGTTGAGTGGATCCCGTTTCAGTCCTCACACTAATTTTCAACTTTCGTGGCAGTGTCGGGAATCAAAACCGGGCCTTCCAGGGTGCCAGATAATCACACTAACCATACTATACAGAGCCGACAGTTAGACAGTCACTTGTATTTAATTTATACAAAAGGCAGTGACAATTTCATCCGTCAGGATTCTCTGATTTAACCAGTTGTTTAAGTTTTGTCTGGAACCGTCAGCGGTCTCTTTTATTTCTTGGACGAATATTATTTATCTAAATTATTTTACACTAGTATCAAAAACATTTATAATATCTTTTATCCTTGTCAGAATCATTGCAGTCATTTTAATATAATCTTCCATTAAAGCCCTATAATAATAATAATAATAATAATAATAATAATAATAATAATAATAATAATAATAATAATAATAATAATTTCGTGTGACTATTTCTAGCCGGGTGCATGGCATCTGCCATGTGTAGGTAACTGCGTGTTATTGTGGTGGAGGATAGTGTTATGTGTGGTGTGTGAGAGTTGCAGGGATGTTGGGGACAGTACAAACACCCAGCCCCCGAGCCATTGGAATTAACCAATGAAGGTTAAAATCCCCGACCCGGCCGGGAATCGAACCCGGCACCCTCTGAACCGAAGGCCAGGTCGCTGACCATTCAGCCAACGAGTCGGACATTAAAGCCCTTATTTCTAAGATTAATTCGTTTTGTTTCGTTAGGTTAGGTTATAAGTATCAGCAGTTAAAGAAAAGGAAAGACGAAAGGGAGCATGAAAAACTGAAATATTCATTGACTTAGAGAATTTCTTGGCGAACGAGGATTATTTTTACGAGGAGGGAACTCAAAGTCGGTCGCTATTAATTGTAACAAGGACGTCATAGTCTTCTCTTCGAACCGAAACCTGTTTTTGGAACTAGGCGTCCGTCCAGTCTTCAAATGAATTGTCCTTGTCACGTTCTCTCTGTTGATCGTCCTCATTATACTGTAGGTATACGAAATATGGTGGTACCTAATCCATTTTTACGAAAACAATCACAGCACCTTGGATGCACGCAATGTGATGTTATATATATTTCTCTCACGACCGGTAAACATTTAATCGGATCATGACACTTCCGATGCACACAATTTACTAGTGAGGTTATGTAGAGTATGTAGGCCTTAAAGCCTCGGTTAGCTCCTTAACCGCTCGTCCGGTAAACGTTTAACCGTGGTAAAATGTCAAAAATGTCTTTGCTATTTGTTTTACGTCGCATCGACACACATAGGTCTTATGGCGACGATGGAACAGGAAAGGCCTAGGAATGGGAAGGAAGCGGCCGTGGCCTTAATTAAGGTACAGCCCCAGCATTTGCTTGGTGTGAAAATGAGAAACCACGAAAAGCCATCTTCAGGGCTGCCGACAGGGGGATTTGAACCCACTATTTCCCGAAGACTGATACTGGCCGCACTTAAGCGACTGCAGCTATCGAGCTCGGTGTCAAAAATGTCAAAACAGGGCTTGATGTAAGAGAAATTCAACTTAACCATGCTAAGCTACCCATTTAATCACAGTGATGTCGTAACCGAGGTTGACGCACCCGGGCATTGAGAGAAATTGACCCCAGCAGTATTGGATATTCAGTTGTCTGAAAATCTTCCATGGTCCACGCCTTCCTTTTTTCAGCACGTTCAGACTAATTAAAGTCGAAATTATCCCACATCCTCCTATGCATGGAGGTAAAAGTTTGTGCATATTTCGTATTTGCTTCTGAAGCCACAACTAACGGAGCCGGTTGATTCGAGAGCCAGGCCACAATTTTAGCCTTGCATAATGATCCTTTTAAGGGAAGTATCTGAGTCATTTTATGAGATAATAAACCATGCGTGTTACTAATTTTCTTCGAATAAATGTAATCTATCTACCAAGAACATCCAAACAACAAAAGTACATTTTGTAAGTGGTAGTATATGGAGTAAAAGTTAGAAATTCCTTTTACTTATTCATGAACCCGTTGAGTATTGAGACTGGCACAGGTAACTCAGCTAGGAGAACCGTAGTCACCAACCAACGCTTCCGATTTGAGGACGCTTGACTCCCTTTAGTCGCCTCCTACGACACTCAGAGGATACCGTGGGTGTATTCTACCACACCCATCCACAGGGGGATCTAAACTGGGGTCCCTGGATAAGGGCAGGTTCACTTCCCCTAGATCGAGGGGCTGAGTGTCTATATATTCTCCCACCCTCCACCATGGTGCAACAGCCCCGAAGGGCCACCAGACGACCACTGCTCAGCCCGAAGGCCTGCAGATTATGAGGTGTCGTGTGGTCATCACGACGAATCCTCTCGGCCGTTATTATTGGCTTTCTAGACCGGGATCGCCATCTCACATCAGATTGCTCCTCAATTATAATCACCGAGCTCGATAGCTGCAGTCGCTTAAGTGCGGCCAGTATCCAGTATTCGGGGGATAGTAGGTTCGAACCCCACTGTCGGCAGCCCTGAAGATGGTTTTCCGTGGTTTCCCATTTTCACACCGGGTAAATGTTGGAGCTGTACCTTAATTAAGGCCACAGCCGCTTCCTTCCCAGTTCTAGCCCTTTTCTGTCCCATCGTCGCCATAAGACATATCTGTGTCGGTGCGAAGTAAAGCCAATAGCAAAAAATAAAAAAATAAAAAATAATCACATAGGCTGAGTGAATCTCGAACCGGTCGTCAGAGGCAAGTAAAAATCCCCGACCTGGCCGGGAATCGAACCCGGGGCCTCTAAGGAAGATGGAGGCACGCTACCCCTAACCCGTGGGGCCAGTATCTCTGAAATAAATACTGGATATGTTCTCTGCGATATTCCGATGGCTGTCCAGACCAATCTCTGATGAGATAGTCTACAGTGTGCAGAGTGAACTGTATCTTCTGATATGGCTAAATCATGTTAGCTACTTTAATTTTTCTGTCTCAGTCTCATCCTTGGCTTAGATAATATAATTCAGGTATGAGTGATGCTAGTAACACCATTCCTTATGCAGCCAGACCCTGCGCGAAAGTGTTGCAAACGGGGTCGGCTGGTGTATGAATTACAGTACGCTTGGCAGACAGGTACGTGACACCATCTTCTGCTCGGTGAAGAAAGCAACGGGCAACTACCTCTTATTACGCCTCTTCAGTGTTGCCTAGGATACCTGTGACAGCTGATGGTGGATCTATTGGGGAGTCAACATGCCTTCGGTTTGAGAACGAAACACATTCCACCGAGCAAGTTGGCCATGCGGTTAGGGGCGCGCTGCTATGAGTTTGGATTCGGGAGATAGTGTGCTCATACCTCACTGTCAGCAGCCCAGAAGATCATTTTCTGTGGCTTCCCATTTTACACCAGGCAAATGCTAGGAATTTACCTCAAATTAAGGTCACGGCCGCTTCCTTCCAACTCCTGGCTCCTTTCCTTCCCCATCGTCGCCATAAGACCTATCTGTGTCGATGCGGCGTAAAGCCAAATGCAAAAAATAAAACAATAAAAAGTAAAAAATAAAATAAACAAATTCCTATGGTTGACTCAGGGAAGGATAGCGACCCAACAGCGACGCATTTACTCGAAGTGTTCATCAAGGTAACTCGATGATATATTAGAATAATTCGTTCGTTCTCAATCTGTTTACCCTCCAGATTCGGTTTTTCCCTCGGACTCAGCGAGGGATCCCACCTCTAGCGCCTCAAGGGCAGTGTCCTGGAGCTTCAGACTCTGGGTCGGGGATACAACTGGGGAGGATGACCAATACCTTGCCCAGGCGGCCTCACCTGCTATGCTAAACAGGGGCCTTGCGGCAGGGGGGGGGGGCGGAAGTTTGGAAGGATACACAAGGAAGAGGAAGAGTTAGGTACCATCCCGGTATTTGCCTGGAGGAGAAGCGGGAAAGCACGGAAAACCACTTCCTGGATGGCTGAGGTGGGAATCGAACCCCCCTCTACTCAGTTGACCTCCCGAGGCTGAGTGGACCCCGTTCCAGCCCTCGTACCACTTTTCAAATTTCGTGGCAGAGCCGGGAATCGAACCCGGGCCTCTGATGGCAGCTAATCACACTAACCACTACACCACAGAGGCGGACTATTAGAATAGTGATATTTCAAATACAACCGGACTGAGCCATGATGGATGCTACCAAGTTGGGGTCAGAAGGTCAGCCTCTCAACCGACTGAAGCACTCAGCCCGGAGGGACTAATCACTTTAGAAGGAAGATACCAATAGTGTACTTAATGGAGGAGGTGTACGGACTGGTGAGTGTATTTAAGAGTGCAACGATTGTGCTTCGTGGCGCAGTTTGTAGGAAGACTGTACCTCTACGATGGGTGAAGGCTTTGAATGACTGGATGATTTGTGTGCGGCAGAAACTGGACTAGGTTTATGTGGAGGCGGATTGCTAAACGGGCGAACGTGACTTCAAGCGGCACGCACTGCATCTGAATAGGCGAGGCTCTAATAAGTTCTTCACGTGAGGGTATCAATTCGAATAGAACAGATGAAGAAAACTTGAGCCAGAGGTAGGCCGTGAACTTCAGCGAACGACGTGCAACGAACAGCTATGGGTTATCGGATGTAGAGGTAATACACTAAGATTACTGCTGGAAAATTCCAGAGATTGCGTAGTAAAGTTATTGAGTTTTGTAATTTTGTTGAAATATATTATGGGTCATAGCCATTTGTGCGGTCATGGCTGAGATACAATAATTGCGACTTCGCCAAAAATTGATATTTCAATATTTCTTTTGATCTCTGTGTTCATTTTTCGAGGTGGTGTTTAGCCATTTTACCCCCGTGAAATTCCTAAACACAATGAGTGATTTGTGTCGAGAGAAAGAATGAAAAGGAGAGAGATTTGTCAGGCTAAGTATATGGAACTTGAAACAAGCCCTACTTTCCTGGCGAGTGGAGAACCTATCATTTCGCTCTCCTCCAAAGATTGATATTAGTCTCTGAATTTTCTTCATTTACTTGTTCATCCTTACACTGGGCAACTAACTTACGCAGTACTCTGTGACCTTACAAAACATCTGGAGCGTTTTCAGTATTGAGAAGGATTGCTTTCTGAGCTTTTTCCTCCCCGCTAATCGAACACAAGGTTGTGATAGCCTACAGCCAATGATGGGGGATTGATTGCGTTTACCTTTTTCTGTACAACCGTGAGAAATACGTAATATTCAACGGTATAGACAGTCATGATCAACTGATAATTGGAGATACTTTCTATAAGAAAGCTTTTGAGAACAATTGTTAACCTGCCAACTCCAGCCAGGATTACCATAAGCAAAGCAAAGTCATCTCCGGACAGGCCATGAAGCCCTTTGGTGGGGTGGAAGGTAAAGGCTTCCACTATCCGTAACCTCGGTACTTGGTGGGATAGGGTGGTTAGCTCCCCCAGGAATTAACCCGGTGCTCATTTTTAGTGTAGGCTGAGTGTACCACAGAGCCATGTGCACCTCGAGAAGTGGAAATCACGTTTCTTAATTTTTTCGACTTTCTGATGAGGATTCTAACCCACGTCCTTCAGGGTAAATCTAGCACGGCTTTACCGCCTCGGCCATGCAGCGTCACAGTTAAGATTACCTTCAATTGTATTTTATATAGCGTGAATTACATTTCTATTAGCTTTGGAGTGTTGGGCTCTATGCCTATACAAAATAAAATTTTGTACTGCCCGCCTCTGTGGTGTAGTGGTTAGCGTGATTAGCTGCCACACTCGAAGGCCCGGATTCGAAATTTTAAAAGTGGTACGAGAGATATAACGGGGTCCACCCAGCCTTGGGAGGTCAATTGTGTAGAGTGGGATTCGATTTCTACCTCAGCCACCCTCGAGGTGGTTTTCCGTAATTTCCTACTTCTTTTTCATGTAAATGCCCGGATGGTACATAACTTAAGGCCACTGCCGCTTCCTTCCCTCTTCTTTGTCTATCCCTTCCAAATTTCCCGTCCCCCCAGAAGGCCCCTGTTCAGCATAGCAGGTGAGGCTTCCTGAGCCAGGTAGTGGTCCTCCTTCCTAGTTTCATCCACACAACGCAAAGTCTCACGTTCCAAAATACTGCCCTTGAGGCGGTAGAGGTGGAATCTCTCGTTAAGCGTGAGGGAAAAACCAACCTGGATGGTAAACGGATTAATAAAGAAAGCTATTTGTTTTACGTCGCACCGACACAGATAGGCCTTATCGCGACGAAGGGATAGGAAAGAGGCGGCCGTGGCCTTAACTAAGGTACAGCCCCAGTATTAGCCTGGTATGAAAATGGGAAACCACGGAAAATCATTTTCAGGGCTGCCGACAGTGGGGTTCGAACCCACTATCTCCCGGGTGCAAACTCACAGCCGCGCGCCCCTAACCACACGACCAACTCGCCCGGTAATAATGAAAATAAATAAAAAATATAAAATAACAGAAAATAAATAAATAAGACGTAAATAAATAATAAAAAGATAAAAGTAAAAAACAAAAATGAAAAAAAAACAAATTTTGTACGTGAATTTTTGCCTTACGCAATAGCGTATCTTGTGTCTACTTTCGTATGTAAGCACTGTTAGAGAAGTGTTTTTGGTGACTGTAAATGTTCTTATTTTTTCTTAATCTGTTTACCCTCCAGTTTTGGTTTTTCCCTCAGACTCAGCGAGGGATCCCACCTCTACCGCCTCAAGGGCAGTGTCCTGGAGCGTGAGACATTGGGTCGAGGGATACAGCTGGGGAGAATGAACAGTACCTCGCCTCGGCAGCCTCACCTGCTATACCCCTTTCAGACCGAGTACGCACAATTGTGCGGGTTCGTATTTTAGTTATCCCTGGCCGTAGTTGATGTTTTTTCGGCGCTAGACCGGACTGCAGTGATTGTGCGGGACTCGTGGCGTGTATTTCAATTGCTTTTAGTATGCGCTTGACCGCCAGGGTGAAGGAAGAAGAGTTTAAAAAGTACAGTTGATCGGCGAGATGACGGGAAGCAGTAGTGCCAAAATTAAGTATTTATTTATTGCATGTATATTAATCTAGAAGCTTTACTGAATACCGGAATATATTCAATGAAGTGTGTACATTGGTTAGTGAACGTAAATTTTGCAGATACATCATCGTATGTGATACAACGAGGTTTTGAATTTTGATACGCACAACTGTGTGGGTCCTGCTTTTCGGATGTTAGTTTTTATTTTGTAAAATAAACTATCAATATGTGTATTGAGGAGCATTTTAGTAAGTTTTTGACATACAAACAAAAATTCACACCTCCAGTTTTCTTTCAGGTCTGAAAGGGATACTGAACAGGGGCCTTGTTGGGGATGGAAAGATTGGAAGGGATAGACAAGGAGTAGTGAAGGAAGGAAGGAAGGAAGGAAGGAAGGAAGGAAGGAAGGAAGGAAGGAAGGAAGGAAGGAAGCGGCCGTGGCCTTAAGTTAGGTACCATCCCGGCGTTTGCCTGGAGGAGAAGTGGTAAACCACAGAAAACTACTTTCGGGGTGGCTGAGGTGGGAATCGAACCCACCTCTAATCATTTCACCTCCCGAGCCTGAGCAGACGCAGTTCCAGCCCTCGTACCTCTTTTCAAATTTCTTGGCAGAGCTGGGAAGCGAACCTGGGCCTCCGGGGGTTGCAGCTAATCACACTAACCTCTACACCACAGAGGCGGACGATTGTAAATATTACAGGTTTTTTAATATTCCGTTCATTCATTTGTCATTTATATGATTCTTTTGCATCGAACTTGTAGGTTTTACACCTATATGTTAGTTTCTACTCATCTACTGATTTCATTGCTGATCAACATGTAGTTTTGTTTTTGTCGCCATAAGACATATTTTTGTCGGTGCGACGTAAAGCAACTTGTAAAAGAAATGTAGTTTTGTTGAAGTATTCATTTCTCGACGATGTGTATTATTGCGTTTTAACTTGTGTACTTCTATACTGGATGTCTTCGAGAGACAGAGGCATGTTTGTGAGTACTGACATCATGCTACTGAACAGAACAGAGATACAATTGAGAGTACAGTAATACAATATTAATTTACTGTAAACCGAGGTCGATAGTTGCAGTTGCTTAAGTGCGGCCAGTATCCACTATTCGGGAGATAGTTCGAACCCCACTGTAGGCAGCCCTGAAGATGGTTTTCCGTGGTTTCCCATTTTCAGACCAAGCAAGTGCTGGAGCTGTACCTTAAATAAGGCCACGACTGCTTCCTTCCCACTCATTCAGCCATTCAACCAAGCGCTCGTCACGAGCACATCACGGAGAGCCAAGCTACCGAGCCTCTATCTGCTTCGCCGCCAGCTCGCCATCGCCGCCCGTCAAGCAATTGCCGGTCGTCGCTGCCAGCCCGGGCCTACTGCCAAGTTCTCTGCGCGGTCCGTCCACTCTGATATATTTAAAGCGGACATCGTGCGGCCCTCGCCCAAGCCTCATCGCCAGCCAAGTAGCCGCGGTTCCCAGCGCGGTCCGTCCTACTGGATATACTCCCAGCGGTCTGTCTGCGGTCCCACACATTCCCTCCAGCCAAGTCGACCGGGCCACACGTCCAGCCAAGCTCCAGCCTGCCTGCCTTGTGCGGGCACACTCAGCATTCTACGAGAAAAGAGCAATTTGTCTTGTACTCGGTGTGGTGTCTGCTCGTGCCTTGTCTCGGCGCAACCCGACAAAACTACACCTGGCACGACTGGCCCCGCCGAATGCGCCCTCTCGACCTAGGTCCTCTACGGAGTTTGACCACTT
Organism: Anabrus simplex; assembly: GCF_040414725.1. Classification (NCBI taxonomy): domain Eukaryota; kingdom Metazoa; phylum Arthropoda; class Insecta; order Orthoptera; family Tettigoniidae; genus Anabrus; species Anabrus simplex. Next base: position 348,087,536 of record NC_090269.1, on the reverse strand, counting down.
GAGTGCTGCTTCTAACCCCCCCCCTCTGCCCTATCAGTCCCCTACCACCTCCGCATTAGAAATATGGATCCCCCCCCGGTGGATTGAGTAGCTTGGGCCCATATTCTAATTTTAACCTCCCCCTAAATATCACCTTTCATCAGTCCCCACCTCCACATGCACATGCCCTCTACATCTCAGCCATAAAAGACGCATCCCCAATCACTCTTCGTACCCATAGACAATTTCGGGCCTCAACCCTCCTCCCAGTACCCCACTTAATCCACAAAATTGAAGAATCATCAAACCATGAAATCTTTATCCTCCCAATTAATCCTGTCGACGTTAATACACTGTACGAGATCATCGAATACCGCCTAAACTCCCTCTCTCTCCCGGTACCACCCTCCCCCCAACTTCATTTCAAGATCAAATGGTAGAAGAAGGCAGTACAAAAGTATCTGTCGACTCAGACGACGCACTAAAAGAAGACACCGACGATGCTCCAAAAGAAGACCCAGAAGATGAAGTAATTGGTGTCACTGAAGAAACAAATGCAGCGCACCGTTTCGAGCAGCCATACAACTACACACAAAACAATTCCATTTTCCCTATTTCCACTATGTGCACTTTCATCATCGTTCCTCTCATCAATTCTGGTCCCGTTCCACTTACCCGGCAAGCAGTAATTCTGGCTATAGAACCCATTATTCAAGAACATATAGCCATTATTGAAGAAACGCACAACAATAACCTGATCGTCACTCCCACCCGCAACCGCACAATACCCATCATTCTCAACACACTAAAATCAGTGGACATTCCCCTTCGAATCCTCATCAACCCAGTAACCAACTCAAAGAACCATATACTCACTTCTAACGTTGAAACTCAAACCATCATCACTCACTCCAGAGAAAAAGAAATCCAGACTGTCTCACCCAGACTCCCGAGCAAAGAAGTTCAAACCATCTCTACTCTGTTACCGCCTTTATCCCCCTCCACTCTAGACTCTACTCCCTCCACCTCGTCTGAACCAACACTTTACATGCCTATATCTAACACCTCAATCTATCCAGATCTGACCAAGAAAAAACCCCAATCCAAAAGCAAAAATAGTAAACTCACACCTAATCCTAAGACCTATTTCCCCACCAGGTCACTTTCACAGCATCGAGCCCACGTACCGCGTAATCCATCACTAGTAATCCGATGTTACAACTGTCTCAAACTAAATAATACTGCTGCTGCCTGCAAGGATGCTGCACGTTGTAATAGATGTGGAGGTCCACACCGCCTCGCCGACTGCACGGTCCCCAGAGATCAGCCCAAGTGCGCTAACTGCAACGCTAGCCACACCGCCTCGTTTCCCGGCTGTCCTTACATCAAAAAGGCAATCAAGACCCACTACAAACACTTCAAGCACATCAAATCCTATAAACCACCGCCCCCGCTCCTAAACCGTAACATTCCCCCTCCCCCTGGTCTTAGCCCGCCCCAGAACATAAATCTAGACCCCTCCTCCCTCCTGCAATTAATACTACAATTTCTCTGGTCCGCCTCTGTGGTGTAGTGGTTAGCGTGATTAGCTGCCACCCCCGGAGGCCCGGGTTCGATTCCCGGCTCTGCCACGAAATTTGAAAAGTGGTACGAGGGCTGGAACGGGGTCCACTCAGCCTCGGGAGGTCAACTGAGTAGAGGTGGTTCGATTCCCACCTCAGCCATCCTGGAAGTGGTTTTCCGTGGTTTCCCACTTCTCCTTCAGGCGAATGCCGGGATGGTACCTAACTTAAGGCCAGGGCCGCTTCCTTCCCTCTTCCTTGCCTATCCCTTCCAATCTTCCCATCCCTCCACAAGGCCCCTGTTCAGCATAGCAGGTGAGGCCGCCTGGGCGGAGTACTGGTCATACTCCCCAGTTGTACCCCCGCCCAAGAGTCTGAAGCTCCAGGACACTGCCCTTGAGGCGGTAGAAGTGGGATCCCTCGCTAAGTCCGAGGGAAAAACCGAACCTGGAGGGTAAACAGATGATGATGATGATGATTAATTTCTCTCCAAGCATTCCCTGTAACTCCAACCATGCCTGCCAAGCAATTAATCATAAACTAACCACACCAAGAAATATCCCGGCTAAGCTCTATCAGACCCCTCTTTCAACCTCTCCCTTTCTCAGAAAGTTCTTCATTCCGCAATCTCACATAGTTAAGCAACACTGGTCATGGTCAGCACTTGGATGGGTGACCACTCGCCCTCCATTTGCTCTACCTACCAACCCAGAAAGATTTCACGAACTCAAAATTATAAACCCCTATACGGGAAATACCTGGGGCTCGCCCCTAGGCCACTCTTTCAACCCTTCGGGGTGCAGGTCACATTCTGACCAGTTACGACTTTATCCTTGGTACCACATACCACATAACCAAAACCATTCTGTTCCACACCCAACATGTCGAAAGTAGCACTCAAGGACGAAATAGCCCGAAGGGCTTTAATGCTCAAATGGACTTGGGCCCTGCCCAAATATGTCCGTTGAGACTCGTGGTCTACCTACCCACTCACGTTCCTGTCCCGTCGTCACCATGAGACCTATCTGTGTCGGTGCGACGTAAAGCAACTTGTAGAAAAGAAAACAAATCCTGTAAGTACAATCTGATTAGGCTTATAGCTTATATTCCCGAATATCTGAGCTTTATAAGTTATAAGTTTGAATTAGTACGTTGTAGTGTATTGTTGATGATAGTGGCACAGTTACGTCCGTCTAGAAGTCTGTTCGAGCTGTTTTCATAGGCCAGATTCCATAATCCAAGGATATCTCATTTCCTCACACTCTACATTTCTATCCATTAACGTGTGATCGAATACCCGTTGGTATCATTGGATGCATGCTGTATATACTGCATGTATTCGTGTTTCAATATTCTTCCTAGATATCTTACCTCTGCTAAAATCCCAGAAATGTGGAGTAGTCTGTAATAGACGTGTGCAGAGTAGCTCCTTCTGGGGTTCGGTGATAGTGTGCTGTCTGTCTTTGATTCTTGAGACTTAGTGTTGAAACTCGGCAGCAGCAATTGGATTTTTTAATGGTAGAAAATAGTACATTTGACACTGCATGTCATAGGATGTAGGCATATTAAGGTGCGTCCACATTTGTAACAGATCGCCTTATCTGTATCATGATCGGACTTGTGAAAACAGGGTTATGTATCAAGATCGCGTATCAAATATGATACAATGATGGGATCGGGGATGTTCCCAACGAGAGTCGGTCTGTTGTCGTCGCATCCAAGAGAAAATACGTGTTACAGATGTGGTCATTGTGGACGGAGCGTTTCCCCGATCAGCACTCCGTATCATCGCCTCGTGTGCTGCGCATGGTCCGAGTTCCCTTTACTGTTCCCTTCACCCCTACCCTATTCACTGTTCTTCCGACTTCACTTAGTAAAAGCATAACAAATATACTGAGTATAATTTTCGTTGTATTTTCACACTAGAAGAAAACTCCTACGAAATCTGCGAGTCATTACCATTAACGTCTTCCATAGCCCTTCCCTTCTTTATATCAATCTATTAAGAATGGATTTATAACGGGAATTTTATGCTTTATTTTCCCTTCAAAATTAAAACGTAGAATTTGGAAGAACCTATCATCTCAGTCCTATTTATAAGACTGTGAACTGAGGTATTATGCTCTTCAGTCAAGGATAGACTAATAACAAGATTAATACAAATATAAGGAAAGCAAGTAAATGATGGATAGTGAAGTTAAATTGTGAAATTCTTAGGTACAAGGAGAAATACCCATCTATATAAATAAAATTGTTTCTGTTTGTCTGTTTGTCTGTCTGTTTGTCTGTTCCACCATCACGTCGAAACGGCTGGATAGATCTCAACCAAACTTCATATTTAGAGTATACTGACCCCGGGGAAGGTTTCGATATGCATATCATTTTAAAATCTTTGAAAAGACGGGGGTTTTATAGGAAAAACGGTTTTCCTCCATTTTCTCTTATACTATTATAGGCAAAATATCGAATTTGTCGTATAAGGACGAGACAAAGCTCAATTTAATCCTCTTGACGCAAAGAACAAAACTCGGTAAGCCCTACGGGCCCGAAAACCATGTTTTAAGGCCCTAAAACCAACCGTTACGGAGATATTGGCACCACACTACCCCTGCTCTAGGAATCGGATAAAGAAATGAACTGCCGTAACCATGGCAACGTCAGCTCCAGGATTCTAGAGCAGTGAGATTATGCATGTACGTTTGGGCATAGCTGTCAACCAAAATAGGTACAAATAAGATTTAATATCTGGGAAAAAAATATACTGTTGTGTAAGGCACTCATAGGACTCCTTTGGGCGGGGATGGAAAGGGGGTGAAGAACGAGTGTAAAAATCTATATAAATAAAATTGTTTCTGTTTGTCTGTCTGTTTGTCTGTTCCACCATCACGTCGAAACGGCTGGATAGATCTCAACCAAACTTCATATTTAGGGTATACTCATCCCGGAGAAGGTTTTGATATGCATATCATTTTAAAATCCTTGAATAGACTGGGGGTTTATAGGAAAACCAGAATGGTTTTTCCACCATCACGTCGAAACGGCTGGATAGATCTCAACCAAACTTCATATTTAGAGGATACTCATCGCGGGGAAGTTTTCCATATGCATATCATTTTAAAATATTTGAATATATGGGGGGTTTATAGGAAAATCAGAATGGTTTTTCCACCATCACGTCGAAACGGCTGGATGGATCTCAACCAAACATTGTATTTAGAGTATACTAATCCCGGGGAAGGTTTAGATATGCATATCATTTTAAAATCCTTGAATAGACGGGGGGTTTATAGGAAAACCAGAGTGGTTTTCCCACCATCACGTCGAAACGGCTGGATAGATCTCAGCCAAACTTCATATTTAGAGTATACTCATCCCAGGAAAGGTTCCGATATGCATATAATTTTAAAATCTTTGAATAGACGGGGTGTTTATAGGAAAACCACAGTGGTTTTCCTCTATTTTCTCTTATACTATTGATTTTCTGTAAACTTCGTTTACCGTACGTGAAACGTCTCTTCATTATAAACAACTTTCGTTATGTTCATAATTTACCTTACTCTTCACATGACGGAGAAATTTACAATTTTCTGCTGGTATCATGCTCTGCATTTAGTGACCGACAGACCGACAACGAACCTACAGGTTACCATGGCAACGTCTCTGACTGCATGCCAGTAGGGAAGTAACGTATTGCCATTTTCCTCATCATGCTTTTAAATTCGTGGTTGTTCCTTGGGTAGATGGCAAGAGAGGCATCAATCGGCTCATCTGCGGGATATTGGCGGAATATCGTTGGAGGTTATAACCGCCCTCGAATAGATTAAGTAATAACACCATTAGTCATCTTCATATTTGTTTACCTAAGAATCACTGAACCTAAATTTCTCCTCTGTTAGCGCTTTATTATATCCATAACTCACGGCATTTATTTATTTGTCGTTATCCGGCTGTCCTCAGTTATAATCCATTTTCTATTAGTTTCAACATTCTTAACTGTATTATTTTCTTCCTTAATTACGCCGTATGTACGTGAATGCTAGAAACTACTGGATGCATTTCCACCAAGATTCGTATTTAGAATACACCTGTCCTTGATAGGTTTCAGGGCAAATATTGTTTCTAAATCCCTGAACTAACTGGGGGTTTATACGAAACCGAAACAGTGATTTTGCACTTCCAAAAAATATACACAACAAAAGTTTATGGAAGTCTACCTACCTTGGTAGAAATTAATGTCTAAACCTTTTTTTCTCATGTGCATCATTTCGATACGAGGATCAATAAGGGAGATATCATTAAAGGACCGTTTTTCTGTACAAGTCCCATCGGACTTAACTCACGAGCGGGTGCGTGTAAAGCGTATTCCTTACAACTTGAAAACTACTGAAGACATTCGAAACAAAATTTATATTTAGCATCCACCTGTCCAAAGGTAGGTTTTAAACGTAAATAACATTTCATGTTCCGGAATGGACTGGCGGTTTATAAGGAACCGAAATGGTGATTTTACTCTTCCACAATATATACAGAACAAGACCAACCTGACTGGAAATCGACCAAACCTGATGGAATTCCACCTCTAAACCTTTTTTCATGTGCATTTTTTCGTCAGGAGGATTAATAAGGGAGATATCATGGATGGTCACTTTTGCAGGTTAAGTCCAGCGGACATAGCCCAAAAGGTGTTTTACATGGAGCAGATTCCTTATCTATATAAATCAAATCGTAACGACTGTGTACCTCTACACTGACTATTTTGGCGAAATTTTTGTACAGCTTTCCGTTTAAGGGGTAATAATAACAATCTCCATAATTTTTGATGTCCTGAAAGTCCTAATTTTTACCCGCCTCGCCCAAAATCCACATTGTGGCATAATCTGCCAGAAGAATAAGAAGATAATTGAAATTTGACAAAATTATACGTTTTAGCCTGTAACGAATGAAAAATTCTATATCATTAAATTTTTCATTTTTTATCCCCGAAGAATATCGAAACATGCAGGCAATTTTAATGATGGTGCAGACCTTCGGAAATTCTTATCACGTAACGGATTGCACAATCTCCGTTCAATTTGGAATGATCTACAACCTTGGTCTTATGACTTTATGCCGTATCTGTATCCCTTTTACGTTTGATTTTTCTCTATTAATCGATGTTAAGTCAATTTGGAATTTTCACATGCATTATTCATACTTTCAATTACTTATATGAAATACAGAATCATCAAACTCTTCACGAAAATTGGCCCACTCAGTAGCCATATGTGAGCCAAATGCTACGTATGTAGCTGTCACATTATTATCCGAAAAGTAATGTAATGTGAGATGATCTTACAAAACCTTTACCCTGTTCCACGTTTCTAAATCTGACCCAAGAATAGATGACATATCATTGGACCAGCCATTTAGGCCACTAAATCCGGCGTGTCTTATGGTATAATCCTTTGTCGATATGACGTACGTTTAGTAGCAGTTAATCTGTAAATGAAAGTCTTCAATATTGTAAACACGCATATACTTTCGTATGTCGATCTATATATATTCACTGATGTCGATTTAGCGATCGAGAAAGGGTCGGTCTGCTATTGTAATCAGTACTCCCCACACCGACTTTGACTGGCAGTAGGAAAGGGTTCCTTCTCCAACTCCTGTGTAACTATCATTAGTAAGGAAGGCCTACAATTGTAATGAATAGTTCCCTTCTCGATTTGACTTGCAGAAGGTAAGTGAGCATGCAGTTTTGTTTAAAACTCCCCTACCCGATTGTGTTTGGCAGTAGGCAAGGGTGCCCGCCATTATAAAGAAATGTACTCATCTAAAATGTGACTGGCATTAGGCATAGTGGCCTGCTATTTTGATGGAAACTCACCAACTTGGTGTGACTGGCAGTACGCTGGCTGGCAGTAGGAAAAGGGGCCTGTCATTATAATGATAACTGCACAACTCAATTTCGAGTGATAGTAGGGTAATTGCCTGCCATTATAATAAAAACTGTAATCTGTCTGGAGGTAGGAAAGGGGGGCTGCCATTTTAACGAAAACTCCCCAAATCGATTCTGTCCGCATAGTAGGCAATGGGGCCTGCAATTATAATGTAAACTTCCCAACCTGATTGTGAATGCCAGTAGGCAAGTGAGCCTGCCGTTATATCACAAATTCGTAACAAACACTTTACATTGGAAACGTACGGGGACCTCCCCATGCTCTTTCTCGGATAACGCTAAGAGACATGCAATTTTAAAACTATCTTATTTACTGCATGTACACTATTTACTTCGATATTCGAATACAATGTAGAATACCGTAGCGAAGCACGGGTACATTCGCTAGTTATGTCATAAGGAGGGATGCCATGTTTGATACTTAAGAAAAAAACCAAGGACAATACGTACAAGAAGGAAATATTGTATCTGGCGAATATTTGTTTAATCAGAGGGCCAAACATTATACTTGTGGTAAGTAGGAATTTTTTTCACCAAGCGAGCTGGCCGTGCGGTTAGTAGCGCACAGCTGTGAGCTCGCAGCCGGGAGTTAGAGGGTTCGAACTCTACTGTCGGCAGCACTGAATATGGTTTTCAATGGTTTCCCATTTTTTCCCATTTTTACACCAGGAAAATGCTGGGGCTGTACCTTAGTTAAGTACAAGGCCGCTTCCTTCCGATTCTTAGCCCTCTCCTATAAGACCTATCTGTGTTGGTGCGACGTACAGCCAATTGTAAAAAGTAAAATAAAAATGAACGGATTTCTTTCATGTATATAATTTCTAACATTAATTTTCCACTTACTATTTACTTTATATCTGCGTTCATCTTTCCAGATGGTGCCTATGCCATGATAAAACCAATCCATAATAAACCACGGTGAGTGTTGCTGTGTCACGATATGGAAACAAGGGACAGAACGTATTAAGTCTAGGGTGATGTGTAGATCTATAGTCAGCAAAAATATAATTCCGACGAATGACGTGGTGAGTATAAATCGTATGATTCTTTACCGGCATATTCCATCGAAACATTGATATTCCAGTACGATTTCTGTATCTCGACCTTCATCTTTTCTAGTGCTATCTCATTATACAAGTATGGCATTGCAAAGAACAAGTATTTTCAGTGAGAATTTGTGTGTCTCGAACTCTGTAATTTACTGATCAGATAAATAAGGGGGATTAATTGCAATCATTAGATTCTCTGCTACGATGAGGTATATGCAGTTACCATTAGCAAGAGAAATGGTGCTATAACAACAATCAGAAATTCTTTCAGCACAACTGTACTGCAGACAAGGCGTGAACGTAATATTTCTGGTAGGTATTATTGTTAATAGTAAGTGTTTTATGTAGCGTGAAGTTGGGTAGTAACATTTTTCGTACGTGTTAAGCTACGTTGTGTCAGAGAAGTGTGTCTGATAGTCCTAGTGTGTAGATTCCTTATTTGGAATTGTTAAAGTAGCTGCGAGAGAGTGCTACATCAAATACCGGTATCAGGAAGAAATTAATGAATAAGACATCTCTACGTGCCTAAACATTGTATTTCTTCAAAGTATTGTTATAATATTTGAGTATCTGTGAATCTGGTGATTCGCCATTTTAGATGATGCCTTGAAATTAATGCACAACTTTAGTCTTGCTTCAGTATTGAGATTATGGCCACGAACTCCCAGAAAACGAATATTTGAATGTAATACTTGTTAATGATGAAGAATAGTAGCCTACTTCCATTAATAGTACTCTGCTACTATGGGATAGAAGCAAATACCTTCGGACGGAGTATGTGCTTCCTTGCTGTGCGGAATGCCCTTCTACATACGAGTTAAAATTGTAAACAATGAAGCAATTAAACCTCAAAGAATTTCCACTAATTCTCACCTTCTGGTGTTAAGTTAGGGATAATTAGTTGATAATTGATTGCTCTATTTGGTAGTGAAATTTATGTTCCTTTCTTAAGCTCTCTATTATCAGAGGGGATATAAGTTATGTGTTGCATCACAGTTTTAACATTCCATTTACTGGTATATCCTCGTTTTTATCATTTGTTTTTAGATATGAGATTTATCTAGGCACTTATGAATCTTTTTACCTGTCTTAAAGACTTAGCGTTATTGTGCTTGAATGTATACATTAAATACTTGGCAAATTATGGACAAATTTGCATAAAATGGCATCGTAAAACTAAGGAGAACTTGTTGCTTTCAGTCCACGTTTCAAGAATTTATTTTGCAGTGACTTTCTGGATCCTATATTATGCTGTATAACTTTATCTCTTTTGAACATTATGAAATATTACAATAAAAAACACTCGATTCCTTGGAATATTTGCTCTAATACAGACATGTTGCTATTCTGCTACATGATATTTCTGTTACATCATTAAAATCTTACTAAAAAAGATCACCTATTCCTCATGTATGTAATATTTAGTCGTACAGAGATAGTAGGTGATTCATTGACAACTTATAATCTGTGTATGTATGACTGGTGACCAGGGTAGTTGCGAAGTCGTATTTAGTAATTTAGTCTGGCATTACTTTACTTTCATTTCTTCGGCTCTTTAATTTTATGAATAACTGCCAAAGTTTCTTGCTCTATTTTGGTTCCTTCTCCTCGTTATGAATAATTGGGAATAATTCGATTCCTCAACTCTCTGGCCATTAATACCTACAGGAGACTCATGTATATTTTTGACGGCCCAGAATTTGTACAGTTGCGATTTTATACGTTGGATAATGAGCGGTTTGTCAGGAATAATAAATCGAAGTGAATTAATAAAGTAATGCATATTTTGTGATTCTAGTAGTATGGAAAGTGTGAAGTACGTGCTTAGAATATGAAATGATTTTCCAGCATTTATCTGACAATATATCCCACAGATGCTTTCCATAACTGAACTGTGAAAAGGAATAATTCTAGAGCGCGTACAGAAGTGTGAAACGATGACTGAGGTGCGTAGAGATGTCTTACTCATTTATTTCTTCCTAAAACTGATATTTGACATAACCCGCTTTCATCGGTGTATACATACTTCCAGATAAATTTACTAGCAGGTGTGATCAAATCTGTCTGTACGTGAATGACGTAGAGAACGATAGCCAGAAAAGCTAATGTCAGACCTCGTGAGTAGAGGTCATTTCATATAAGATTTTTTGTTAAATTTTTCTAAGAATTTGTGTTATATTTGAGAAACTGTCACTCTGAGATTCACCACTTTAGAAGATGTCTTTGAATTAATATTGTATTTTAGTCTTGCTTCAGTGTTGAGAATATTGTTACTGTCTCCCACAAAACTAACATTTGAATGTATTTCTTCTTACTGAGGAAGAATAAATTTACCGTTATTAGTTCATTTGGTACTGTGGGATGCACGTAAATGAATTCGGAAGAGATGTGTACTTGCTTGCTGCATGTAATATGATTCTAATTAGGAGATAAATGAGAAAAAAGTATATATATTAAACCTGAAATAATATCCACAAATTCCTCGTGCTAGTGTTAACGTAGGAACAATTATTTTATAATTGCTTGCTCTCTTTGGTAGTGAAATTTATCTTTCTTTGATAGGTCATTATTATCTGAGGAGATGTACGCGTTGCTTCATAGGCTTAACATTCTGTTTATAGAGATATCCTTATTTTGTATAATTTGAGCTTGACTATTAGGCTTCTGTAGGCACTTATTATTATTCCAGTTCCGTGTGTTAAAAACTTTGAACGTTTTTAAGGCACCAGGAAATGACGTTATTGTGGTTCAATGTATATTTGAAATGCTTGGCAACTTGTAGACAAATATACAGTACGTTTACTGGCATCTTAAAACTGAGGAGATTGTATATATTTGGCACATATATAATAATATATTGACAGTTATAATTTGTTTCTTCCAGTGCACATCATAGTAACTTATTTTAGAGTGACTTTCTGGATCCTACATCATATTGTACAAATTATTTCTTTAAGAACACTATGAAATATTTCAGGGTACATCCCTTGATTCCTTTGAATAGAATATTTGACCTAGGACAGTCATGTTGCTTATCCTGACACACAATATTTCTGTCATATCACCAAGGTCTTACTCCAAAAGATCACTTCTTCCTCATGTATGTAATTTGTAGCTCTGCAGAGATAGTAGGGAATTCATTCACAATTCGTAACCTGTGTATGTACGACTGATGACCAATGCAGCGTAAGTTTCGGTTCATAATTTAGTCTGACATTACTATTTCTAACTTGTGTTCGGCTATTTACTTCTGTGAATGATTTCGGAATTTTCTTGATCTATTTTGGTTCTTTTTCTTCCATGTGTGTAATAGGATTTTAGAAATAAACAGTATTTTTCTCGACTATCTGGCCATTGAAACCTACAGGAGACGTATGTCTTTTGTTGAAGACCCAGCAATGTCTACAGTTTCGAAATGTTATGTTAGATAATGAGGAGATTGTGAGAAACAAGAAGCCGAATTTATTTTATTAAATAATAATTATTTAGCGATTCTAATTGTACTATTAGTGTGAAATATCTGTCCAGAATACATAATCTATTTCCAGAATTAATCTGATAATATGTCTCAGAGATGCTTTTCCATATTGAGCAGTGAAAAATAAGAATTCGGGAACAAGTATGGAAGTGTGAAACCAGGATGTACAGCCACAGGAAGAAATCTCAATGTTTAGGCACGTAGAGATGTCTTATTCATTAATTTCTTCCTGATACTGGTATTTGATGTAGCACGCTCTCACAGTTATTTTAATAATTCCAGATAATATTCGTTCCATTACACAGCGATCAACTGGAAAACGTGACGATAATTTATATGTCCACAAGTACCAAATCTGTTCCAGCGTGAGTGACGTACAGAACTGGACCCAGGGAAAGGAACCTGACACTCCGCATGAGTAGACGTCTTTTTATATCCGTTTTTCATGTATTTCTTCTATGTGTTGTGATTATATTCGAGTATCTGTATCTGTCAATCTGGAGATTGACTATTTTGGATGTTACCTGGTAATTAATACATTACCTTAGAATTGCTGCAGTGTTGACAATAGACTTACGAACTCCCGCAAAATGAAACTTTTCATGTAGTGTTTCTTTCTGAAGAAGGATAGAATTACCTTTAATAGTGCATTGCTACTTTGCGATGCTTGTAAAAGATTTCTGAAAGAATATGTACTTTCTTGCTGCTTGGAATACCCTTCTATGTAAGGGTTAAATTTGCAAAATACTGAAGTTAATATGCCCTAAATAATCACCTCTATTTCTAGATGCTTAAAATTGCCTTCGCATGCTAGTATTATGGTAGGGGAAAATTAGTTCGTATTTGCTTGCTTCGGTAGTGAATCTTGCGTTCCTTCGGGAGGTCTGCATTGTCCGAGGAGATTTGTATATGTTGCTTCACATGTTTAACTCTCCGTTTGTTGGTATATCCTCGGTTTTTAGAATTTGATTTTGACTATCGTACTTCTATAGGCACTTATTCTTCATGTTTGATGTGTTATAGCTTCGAAGTTCTTAAGACAGCAGAAAATATCCTCATTGTGGTTCAACATATATTTTGAATGCTTGGTAATTTATTGACAAATTTATATAAACTGGCATAGTAACAATAAGATTATCCATATCTGGTACATAAATGAGAGTATATTGACAATTAAAACTTGTTGTTTTCAGTTCACATCCAAAACATTTACTTTGTGGAGACTTTTTGAATCCTACAATATGTTTAAAACATTATCGATTTTTGAAGATTATGAAATATTTAAGCGTACATCCCTTGATTCCTTTGATCAGAATATTTGACCTATCTATCCTGATATATATAGTTCTGTCAGATCAACGATATCTTGCTGCAAAAGATCACCGTTTCTTCATTTATGTATTTTGTAGTTGTGCAGAAATAATATGGGCTTCATTGGTAATTGGTAACGTGTGCGTATATATAAAACTGGTGACCAATGCAATGCGCATTTCTAATTCGTAATTTAGTCTAGCATTAAATTTACTTGCTTGTGTTCGGCTCTTTATTTTCATAAATGCTTTTGGAATTCTCTTGATGTATTTTGGTTCCTTTTTCAACATTGATGGCCCAGTAACAGGATTTTAGAAATCTAGAATACTTTTTCTTGACTCTCTGCCTGTTATCACCTACAGGAGAGCCATGTCGTTCGTTGAAATCCCACAATTTATATAGTTCTGATTTTTTGACGTTAGATAATGACCGGAATGTAAAAACAACAAACGGAAGCAAATTAATAAAATAATAACCATTTAGTGATTCTAATTATTGTACCATCGTATTATAAGTGTGAAGTAACTGCTTAGAATATGTAGTCATTTTCAAGCATTAATGTGACAAAATATTCTAGAGATACATTTTCATACTGACCAGTGAAAAGGAAGAATTCTGGATCAAATATGGAAGTGTGAAACCAGAATGTCTATCCAGAGGATGAAATCTGAATAATTGGATGCGTACAGATATCTTACTTCATTCGCTTCTTCCTGATATTGGTAAATTATGTAGCACGCTCTCACCGCTGTATTAATAATTCGAGATTATGTTCGTGCCCTCACATAACCAATCAACTGCAAAAAATGACGAATATGTATATGTCCACAAGTAGAAAGGGTGAAAATGCAACTAAATCTGTCCTTGCGTGATTGACGTACAGAACGAGAACCAGAGCAGAGATTTTGACAGTCTCCATGAGTAGATGCCTTTTTATATCAGTTTTGTGTGTAATTGTTCTATGTATTGTTGTCAAATTTGAGTATCTGAAAATGTAGGGATTGGCCATTTTGGATGTTGCCTTGGAATTCATGGATTACTTTAGTCCTTTGTAGTGTTAACAATAAACTTACGAACTCCCTCAAAACGAAATTTTGAATATAGTGCGTCTTATGGAAGTTTACACTAAATATAGATGTACGTTTTATAATATTGCCTTGGCGTGCTAGTGTTATGGCTTCTCCAGGAATTTATCCATCCTGTTTCCTGTGTGAAGACTTTGAGGCAACAGGAAATAACGTGATTGTAGTCAATGGATTTGTTAAATGTTTGGCAACTTATGGACTAATTTAAGTAAACTTGCATCTTAAACCTAAGGATCTCTCCCATCAAAAAGAGTATATTAATAGTTGTAACTAGCTGCTTTCAGTGAACATTGATTATATGTCGTGTTGTAGAACAGTATCACTTTATTAACATTGTGAAATATTTCAGTGCAGATCCCTTGATTGTTTGGAAGAGAATAGGAGTCCTGTGACTATCATGTTCCTATTCTGATAGAGAATATTTCTGTCACCTCATCAAGATCTTACTCCAAAAGTTCACCTTTTCCTCATGTACGTAATTTTTAGTTTACAGATGTAGTAGTGGATACATTGGCGTGTGTACCACTGGTGACAAGGTTCGGACGAAGTCATGTTTTGTAATTTAGTCTAGCATTAAATGTACTTGCATGTGTTCGGCTCTTTATTTTGGTGCGTAATTTCTGAATTTTCTTGCTCTATGTTCTCTATTGAGAATATTGTTTTCTAACCTAGACTCTCTGGCCATTAATACCTACAGGAGACGTATGTTTACTTGTGATGTTTCAAAAATTGTACATTTCCGATTGTTTACGTTGGATATTGACCGGCTTGTGAGAAACAATTAACGGAAGTGAACTTATAACATTATAATCGTTTAGAGATTCTAATTGTACGGCAAGTGTGACATAGCTGCCTACTATATTCTTTGTCTTTCCAGCATTATTATGAAAATATGTCCCAACGGTGCTTATCCTTATTGATGCGATGGATATGCCACCGAAGTGGGTTCGACATACTTCAAGAAAACTATCCTGTATCATTACGTCATTATCACTGATTTCACCGAACAACAGTTGCTTATCCAACTGACAGTGAAACGTAAGAATTCTACAGCAAAATTAAAAATGTGAAACCATAGGAGGAAATCTCAATGTTTATGTGCTTAGAGATATCTTACTTATTAACGCCTTCCTGATGTTGGTATTTGACATATCTAGGGCTCTCCACTCCCTTGATACTTCCAAGTAAACTGTATGCCGTCATACTACTAACCTAGTGAAAAGCATGTCAATTGTTTATATGTGCATAAGTTAAAAAGTAGTATGTGTCACCACATCTGTCCATGCGTGACTGACGTATACAACTGCTCTTATATCCAGAGAAGATAATCTTTCAGTCTCCATGAGTAGGTGTCCCCTTAGTACTTTTGCCATTGCTATAAAATTTTGAATAATTTGATTGCGATGAACGGCCAATTTAAGGAATTTGTACTTGCTTTCCCTGTGCTAAATACTTGTAACATCTTAGTGCAGCAGAATAATTGCCTTATTATGCGTCTACGAATACGTACATGGTATGTTACGACTAAAGTTGCCATGTATATATTGCTCAAAAACTGGAGTATACTGACCGTAATAACTTGTGTTTTACGGTGCATATAGATCGAATTTATTTCGCGATGAATTTGTTGACCATCAATTACGGTGTACAACATTATAACATTATCTCTTTGAAACTTTGGGGAAACATTTCTGTGAATATCCCCGTAGTCCTTGAAGCACAATACTCATCCCAGGACAGTCATGTTTCTATTCTAATATAAAAAAGAGCTATCACATCACCATGGTCTTACTTGGAAAGATAAGGTATTTTCTCATGTATTATTTTTACAGTTATACGGATTTAGTAGGTGCTTTTTCTGCTAACGTGTGAGAATTTGAATTTGTGGTTCCTAACTTACTCTGTTATTCAATGTACTTGTTCTTGTTCGTTCTTATTGTTGTTCATGATTTGGAAATATCTTTGTTTAATATTCGTTCGCTGAACACACTGATGTTCATTACTTTTCATATCCGTTTTGCTGTTATCTACTCCCTGACCATCAATACCGAACTTTTAGGTAAAGTAACGACCGGATTTCTGGAAACAAAATAGTTAAATGAATTTTATGGGAAGGACATTTTTAGTGACTGTAAATGTATGGTGGATATAATGAACCATCGCAAAATGTACAGTTCTTTCCAGCACTCCTCTGACTAATTTGATTTTGATTATCTGCCAAATTAGGAATTTATTCCTGCCATTGCATGTGCTAAATACTTGTAACATCTTATTGCAAAAGGATAATTTGATTTTGTGTCCATCAACGTACACGTTAATAATAGAACACTTATGTATAATTTAAGAAAAGTGGCATGTTACGGTTAAATTTACTATGTATATCTTGCTAAAATGTATATTACACTAATCGTAATTACTTGTGTTTTACAGTGCATATAGAACGAAATTATTTAGCGGTAAATTACTGGACCAAAAATTATGGAGTGCAACGGTATCTCCTGTCAAACATTGGAGGTCCTTTCGGTGAACGGCCCTGGATTACTAGATACACAATATTTTTCCTTAGGCAGTAAAGCTTCTATTATAATGGGAACAACATCTATCACGTCACCAAGGTCTTACGTGGAAATACGATTTTTTTCTCTCATGTAATTTTTTCACTTATACAGATGTAGTTGGAGATTTACCTACTAACATCTGGAATCATAATATCGTGGTTCCTAACTTAGTCTGTTATTATATGTACTTGCTCTTGTTCACTTCTTTATTGGCGTGCATGATTCGGAAATTCCTTGGTCTATATACTCTTTCGTTTGGAAACGTTGATGATAACCAGTTTTTATATCCGTTGTGTGCTGTTATCTACTGCCAAGTCATCAATACCTACAGCAATCGTGTGTACCTTTCGACGCTGTATATTTCGTCGCACAGCCGAAATTTTACGTAAAGTAACGACCGGCTCCTTGAAACAATGTTATTAATTGTGTTTTGTATGACCATAACTGTATGGTACATACGGAAAGTGCGTCTTAGTGTATAGAATTATTTTCCAGTTTTAAATTGACAATAATTCCCACAGGCGCCTTTTGAACATGAGCATTCAAAAGGAAGAATTCTTGTACCAGAAGGAATTATGGAAGCAGCATATATTTAGCTAAAAGGTGAAGAATCTATATTTAGGTTCATAAGGATATCTTCTTCATTTCCTTTAAATTCACTTCCTGATATTTTTAATCGCTGTAACTCGCTCTCACCACTGTACTAATACTTGCAGGTAATATGTGTGCCGTCGTACTACGGACCAACTGCAATATTTCTCGAATGTCGCATAACTGACGTACAGAGACAAAGGAAGAGTGCCTGATAATTTTGTGAGTAGAAGTTTTTGTGTGTCAGTTATCTTGTGTATTTGTTCAAAGTATTGGTATTATATTTTAGTATCTGTCAATCTGGTTAATTCACAATTGTACACGTTGTTTTGGAAGTTAGGCACAACATTAGTCTAGCTTCAGTCTTGAGAATTATGATTAGATGTATCGTTCGTTATATCTTGCTGCTGTGGGATGCTTCTACTTGCTTTCGGAAGGAGTATGTTATTCCGTGCTGTGTGGAATATCCAAAAAAATGAGTTAAAGTTGCAAACATTGAAAAAATTCTTTCCGAAGGAGTTTACGTTATTTCTATGATTCTAAAACATTCTTCAAATGCTTGGATTAAGGGAATAAGTTTATTGATGTTTCTTTGTTCTCGTCGTGCTGAAACATATGTTTATTTCCGGAAATCCGTATGTTCTAGTGTGGTATATGTGCTTGTTCACTATGTTAACATTCCAAGTACTGCTACATTTCCACTGTGTATATCGTATTTTTGTCATTCATCTTCACTACGCATTTTTTCTCGTCTTCCGAAGTTAAAAACCTGAAGTTTTTTAGTCACCATTTAATCACGTTTGTTGTGTGTGAATGTATACTTTGAATGCTTGGCAATTTATTGATGAATTTACCTAAACCTTCGCATAAAAAATAAGGAGACCACATATACGGAACATATATGTGAGAATATTGAATGTAATAATTTGTTGGTTTCAGTGCATATTGAAAGCATTCATTTTGTGGAGGCATTCTGGATCTGTATTATGTTATACAATATTTGCTATTTTTGAACCTGGTTGAAATATTTCTGTGTATATCTATAGAATCTTTATACCATAATATATAATTTCATTGGACAGTCTTGTTGGTATTCTGATACAAAATATTTCTTTCACATCATCAAGGTGCTAATCAGAGAGATCCGCTTATCACCACGAATGTAACATTTAATTATACAGATATAGTAGTTCATTTTTGCTAGAGTCCGACCGGTGTAGTCTAAAGTTATGGCTTGTATTTAGCCCTTCAGTACCTATTGTAGCTGGTGATCGACACTTTATTTGTGTTAGTGACTTCACGAATTACTTGTTCTTTCTTAGTTCCTTTCCTGCAATGAAAGTAACAGGTTTGATAATTTATTTCTTAATTTTTCTCAACATTATGACCATCTACGTAACTGTCGTTCTGCAAATCACCTTAGCTAGGCATTTATTCCTCCTTCTCTGAATTAAATAATTTGGACGCTTTAGGTAACCATAATATCGCGTTGTTTTTTGTCAACGTATATTTGACTGCTTGGAAAATTATTGACAAGTTTACGTAAGCATTCACTTTCTAGTGAAGGAGACAATATACGAGGCACTTGAATGAATCGTTATTGATTGTATAACATGTTGCTTTCAATGCACCACCAACGTGAATGTTTAGCGGAGACTTTCTGGATCTCCATTATCTTATAGAAAATTATCGTTTCTTGGACTTTTTGAAATAATACAAAGTATATCCCTCGACTTCACATAACGTAATATACATTCCTGGTACTGTCTTGTTGATATTCCTACACGAAATACTTCTATCACATTATCAATGAGTAAACCAGACGTTTACCTTATCATCGTGAATGTAAACTTTAATTATTCAGTGATATTTGTGTATTTATTTATAAGGGTTTCATGCCAGAGTATGTTCGTTGTACTTCCATGTTTTTCCTACTGTTTAGACTCTCATCACTCATAGTAGTTAATGATATCCTGCATATTTCTGTGAATGACTTCGGAAATTTCTTGCCCTGTCTTGTTTCTTTCCCCACATTAATAGTACAGTAATAGTTTTTAGAATATTAGGTCTATATCTTGCTCGACACTGTGGTCATCGTTACCAAAAAGAGACGGAAGACTATTTGTTCTCGTCCCTGACATTCTACTTTGTTATTCTATTATGTTTTATTCCAATCGATTTGTGAGTAAAATTAAACGGAATGTTTTATTTAATTAATGTTTAGTGTTGCAATTATTATTAGTAAACATGTAGTACATATCTAAAATGTGTAGAATATTTGCAGAATTAATCTAATAATATTTCCCTGTGATCCGTTTCCAGACTGAGCAGTGAAAAGGACGAACTCTAGCGCCAATATAGAATTCTGAACGTAGGACATCCTCCCAGAGTATCTGTTCTCAATGTATACGTGCGTAGAGATGTATTGTTAATCTTTTTCCAGTGATTTTTTTGATTCAGTATGGAGTCAGCGCTCTATTAATACTTCCAGATATAATAAACCTATCATAATACTGTCAGACGGCATAATGTGTGAAAGTTTACGTTTTGGCGAGTGAATGAGAAACGAGCTTGACCAAAATCTGTCCGTGCGTGAGTGGCGCAAGGAACTATAGCCTGTGAAGGGAGCCCAAATAACTCGTGAGTAAATGACTATGCATATCTATTTTGTTGTGTATTTCCTCCATTAATTGGTGTCATATTTGAGTATATGTCATTGTGTTGATTCGTTAAATTGATGTCTGTGAATTAATACGCCCAGTTTAGTCTTGTATCAGTGCAGTGAATAATTTTACGAACGCCTTCAGAGGAAAGCCTTTTGATACGTTGGTGGTTAAGAAGAATAGAAATACAGTAAAAAATTCAGTTCCAATTGAAGAGCGCATTCAAATGCCGTTCGGAAAAAATATTTGATATTGCTTTCCTATTGGAATTAGAACTTATATAGCAGAAATACAACCGGTGAGTCTTAAATGAATTTCAAACAATTGTTTTATGATTTATTGTATCTTGTGTTTCTAGTGATACTATATGAGTAATTAGTTCATATTTGCTTCCGCTCTGTGATAGTGAGCCTTGTGCATTTCTACTGGACATCTGAATGACCTGAGGTACTTAGAATTCTTTTCATTGACATATGCATATTTTGAATAATTTGACATTGAGAATTTTGGGGCTTATTCTTCTCTACATTATGACCATCAATACTGAAAGAGACTTAAGATTATTTGTCCCCGTCCAAGACATTTTACATTCCCCATTAAATTATATTTCATTGCGATAGGTTTTGTGAGTAAAATCTTAACTGAACTGTGCTTTTTGTAGATCAATGAATGTTTAGTTTTGCTGTGTTTATTAGTATTACGTTACACATGCCTAAAATGTGTAGACACTTTCTAGCATCAATCTGACGACATTTTCCTGCGATATAATTGCAGAATGAGGAGTCAAAATTATGAAAAGTAGTGTCGGTATAGAAGTCTGGAAGTAGTAAGTACTGCCAGATAATCGGATCTCACTGTCCAGGTGGATAGAGCTGTATAACTCATTTTTATTACAGATATTTACATTTGATGTAGTACGGTCTCATCGCTCTATTGATACTTGGAGATACAATGTGTTAAATTATACTACCTACAAACTGCATAACGTAGCGAATGTTTTCTTGTCGACAATTGAATGAGAAACGAGATTGAACAAGTCCATCCATGCGTGAGTGACGTACTGACCGAGAAAGAGAGCCTGAGAGTCCTCGTTTGTGGATGTTGATTTATATCAGTATTTTTGTTTATTTCCTCTATGAATTTGCATCATATTCGAATCCTGTGTTTGTTACTCTGTAGATTAGCCAAAAAGGAGTTGCCTGTGAATTAATGTAGTACTGTATTCTTGTATCAGAGCTGTGTACATTGTTACGAGATATCTGAAAGCAAACCTTTGGATTCATTATGGATTAATGAAGAATTATTGAATTACGTTTAAGAGATAATTTGCTATATATGTGCGCCTGTATATGCCGTTTGGAATGATTGGGTATTGTTATGGTTTTCCCAGCGGAATATCATTCCAAATACAATTTAAATAGCAGAAACAGAATGTGTGAATCATAAAATGCATTTCAAATAATTTCCCTCTGTTTCTAGTGATAGGGTAACGTAGGAGCTATTAGTTCATATACAGTATCTTCCGCTCTGCTGTAGTGTACCTCGTATCTATAACGGGACATCTGTATTATCTGAGGCGTAATATGTCTTGCTTCGCACTCTTAATATTTTTTCCATTGCAATAAAATTTTGAATAATTTGATTACGATGAACGGCCAATTTAAGGAATTTATACTTGCTCTCCTTGTGCTAAATACTTGTAACATCTTAGTGCAGCAGAATAATTGCTTTGGTATGCGTCTACGTATACGTAAATAATAAACACGTGTGAATAACGTACGTAAATGGTATGTTACGACTAAAGTTATTATGTATGTATTGCTCAAAAACTGGAGTATACTGACAGTAATAACTTGCGTTATACAGTGCATATAGATCGAATTTATTTCACGAAGAATTTGTTGACCATCAATTACGTTGTACAACATTATCTCTTTGAAACTTTGCGGAAACATTTCTGTGAATATCCCCGTAGTACTTGAAGCACAATACTCATCCTAGGGCAACCATGTTTCTATTCTAATATAAATAAAAAAAGATGTATCACATCACCATGGCCTTACTTGGAATGAAATTTTTTTTATCATGCATTTTATTTACAGTTATACGGATTCAGTAGGTGATTAATCCGCCAACCTGTGAGAATATGAATTCGTGGTTCCTAACTTAGTCTGCTATTCGATGTACTTGTTCGTTATTTATTGGTATTCATGAATTGGAAACATCTTGGTTTATTATTTGTACGTTGGCCACATTGATGTTAATACGTTTTTATATCCGTTTTGCTGTTCTCTGTTCCCTGAGTACCGATACGTACAGCAATATTTTGTAACTTTGGACGCTGTAAATACTGATGCTTATCCAAACTTTTAGGTAAAGTAACGACCGGCCTTCTGGAAAGAATAAAATTAATTGAATAATTTAGGGCACTGAATACTTATTGTTCATAATTTTATGGTACATATTAAAAACCGGATTAGATTATAATTATTTTACAGTGTTAATCTGACAATAATTTCTGCAGGCGCTTTTCCGACGTAAGCAGTCAGAAGGAAGCATTCTTGTGCCAAGAGTATTTGTAGAAGCAGGACGTATAGGTAGAAGAAGAAAACTGAATATTTAGGTGAGTAAAGATGACTTTTACATTTCCTTTCATTCAACTTCCTGATATATATACCAGGTGGCCCTCGATCGCCGTACTATCTACGTATAAAAGTACTACATGCATAACTGATGAATGGGATGTCTACCTACTGATTTTCACAGGAGCACTTTTCCCAGCGGGTAGGTGACGTTGGAATATGAAGATAAAAGAAAGGGATTGTCGCTCGCAGAGTCTTTCTCAGCGCTGCCGGTCTAATGCGCCCCTTGCATTAGTAAACCTCCTTTTACACCGCACAGTTCTAGGCTGGTGTATGGTAAGGCCGCGCTATATTTGCTGCCTGCATATCGTCAGTGGGTAGTGCGTTCAGCAGCGACGAATACACAGACATTATTTTAATTTGGACGACCTGGTCGGAATGCATCCAAAGCTCTACACAGACGTCTGCTCTCTACACACGTCTTTCGCCGAACAAAATTAGTTTTTCTTTTCATACAAGAAACTCTTTTATCGAGTGGAATGGCTACACGTGTATAAATGAATAAGAAAATTTGCTTTTCTGCATTTCTGGCGTATTTACAAACAGTCTACTGTTCGCAAATACGCCAAAATGCAGAAAAGGAGGTTTAATGACTCTTTAATTTATGCGCGTGTAGAAATTCCACTCGATAAAAGAGTTGATTTTATGAAACAAAAACTAATTCTGTTCGGCGAAATGCGTGTGTAGAAGGCAGACATCTGTCTGAAGCTTCGGCTGCATTCCGAGGAGGGTGTCCAAATTAAAATAATGTCTGTGAAATCGTCTGTGCTGAACGCACTACCCACTGACGATATGCAGGCAGCAAACACAGCGCGGCTGTACCATACACCAGCCTAGAACTGTGTGGTGAAAAGGAGGTTTACTAACGCTCAGGGGTGCATTAGACCGGTAGCGCTGAGTAACATAGTGCGAGCGACAGTTCCGTTCTTATCTCTTCATATTCTAAAGTAAGGACATTTATAAGTAGAAAGTACGGCGTTGGGGAGCCACCTGGTATATTTGCTGTATTACGCTCTTACCACTGTACTTTACTCCCAGCAAGTATGTGCGCCTACGTACTACGGAACAAATAAAAAATATGGTGAATTTTGAAATGTCGTCAAGCTACGGAAGTAGCAAGCGTGTCCAGAACTGTCCAAGCGTGAGTGATGGATGGAGTGATGTACAGAGCTGTAACCAGAGAAGAGAGCGTGATCATTTTCGTGAGTTGAAGCCCTTTTATATCATCTATCTTGTGTCTTTCTCCAAAGTATACCCCCTGTGGGTGGGGGCGGTAGAATAACACCCACGGTATTCCCTGCCTGTCGTACGAGGCGACTAAAAGGGGCCCTAGGGGCTCTGAACTTTGGAGCGTGGGTTGGCGACCACGGGGCCCTTAGCTGAGTCCTGGCATTGCTTCCACTTACTTGTGCCAGGCTCCTCACTTTCATCTATCCTATCCGACCTCCCTTGGTCAACTCTTGTTCTTTTCCGACCCCGACGCTCTTATGGTTGCGAGGGCTAGGGAGTCTTTCATTTTCACGCCCGTCGTGGCCCTTGTCTTCCTTTGGCCGATATCTCAATTTTTTCGAAATGTCGTATCCCTTCCATCTTTCCTCTGTGATTAGTATTACATAGAGGATGCTTGCTTAGTTGTACTTCCTCTTAAAACAATAGTCACCACTACCATCACCGAAACACTTGCATTAGATTTGAGTATCTCTCAATCTGTGTGATTCACAAATTGTAGGTGTTTGTTTTGAATTAATGCACTTCTTAGCTGCAGTGTTGAGAATATCGTTACGAACAAAACAAACCATTGAAAATAGAAGTATAGTTTATTGTACGTGGCTGCTATGGGATGCATGTAAATTCATTCGGAAAGATTATGAGCATATTCTCTTCCTCGCTGTGTGAAATAACCTTCCAATTACGAGTTATATTTGCACGCGTGCAAAAATTATACTCCAGAGTCTATATGCTAATAATGTGGTTGTCATGTTCTAGCGTTAAGGAAATTTCTCGATATCTGTTTTTCTCTTCGTATTGAAACCTGTCTTCGTTCACGAAATATGTATTTTATAGTAGGGATTATGTGATTATTCACAATATTAACATTTCGGATACTGGTGAATTTCCGCTGTGTATAACGCGCTTGTCTGTCTTATTTGCGAGGATTTAATCTTTCCGTTCCAATCTTAAAAACCTGAAGGTTTTAAGGCATCATGTAGTAAAGTTCATTGTGTTTGAACATATACGTGGAATGCTTGTCAATTTATTGGCAGGCTTATATAATCCTCCACATTCCAAATAAGGAGAACATACAGTGGCACGTGAATGAGAGAATATTGAATGTAATAACTTGTTGCTTTGAATACGCATCCCAGTCATTTATCTCGCAGAGATATCCTTTATCTGCATTATGTTGTACAACATTGACTAATTTGAACTGGTTGAAATAATTCATTGTATATATGAATATTTCTTATAACATAATATATACTCCTAGGACAGTCGGTATGGTGTTATGATACAACATATATCTATAAATTCACCAAGGTGTTAAACGGAAAGACCACCTTATCACCCTGGACGTAACAATTATACGGATATAGTAGTTCGTTTTTAGGTAACAGTGTTACTACTAGACTATGACCGGTGTAGTCTGAAGTTAGAGCTAGTATTTAGTCTTTCATTACATACAGTACCTGGTGTTTTTCTCTTCATTTGTGTGAATCACTTCATCAGCTTTATATCAAATACCTGAAATATTTCTTCAATGTACTAGTATTATAACTGAGTATAGTTCGGTCTGTGTGATTCACAATTATAGATGTTGGTTTGGAATGAATGCAAAATTTTATTCTAGCTTCAATTTTGAGAATATTGTGAAGAGCTCACCCAAGGGGAACCATCGAACAATAGATGTATCATTCACATTACCTTGCTGCTGTGGTATGCATGTAAACGTTTTCGGAAGGAATATGTAATTCCTTGCTGAGTGAAAAACTCTTCCAATTATGAGTTTAAATTGCAAATTTGAAGAAGTTTATCTCCAAAGATATTCTCCCAACTATATGTTTATAATAAGTTATTCAGGTAGTAGCGTTCAAATCAGAATATTTGTTGATATGTGTTTGTTCCATTTCTGTGTTGAAAAGTTATTTCCTCTGGGAAATCTGTATTTTCCACAGGGCTATGTGTTTATGCGGATTATTGACACTCCATTTGCTATCACCATTTCACCATGTGTAACTTTCATTTTGCCATCACCCTCGCTAGGCAGTTATTCCTTCTTCTCCGATTGTAATTATGTTGAGGCTTTTGTTCACCAAAAACTTGCGTTGTAGTCTGTCAACGTATATTATGACTGCTTGGAAAATTATTGGCAAATTTACGTAAGCATTCACTTTTCAGTGAAGGAGAAAATATACGTGGTAATGGAATGAACCGATATTGATGGTAATAACGTGTTGTTTCAGTACACTACCAATGTAATTGTTTAGCGGAATCTTTCGAGATCTGCATTGTCTTATAGAAAATTATTATTTGTAACTTGCTTGAAATAATTCTATGTACTTCACTACATTTACCATAAAATAATATACATCCTGGGACAATCGTGTTGATATTCCAACACGAAATCCTTCTATCACATTTTCAATGAGTTAACAAGACGATTACCCTGATACTCTACATTAAATTCCAAAACGTTTTATGCCAACCTTTTTGTGAGTAAAATGGAACCGAATGTTTCATTTAATTAATACACTATGTAGCAATTATTATTAGCGAATATGTGGTACATGCCTAAAATGTGTAGAATATTTGCAGAATTATTGTGAGAATATTTCTGTGAGAACCGACTCGAGACTGATTAATGAAAGGGCGAATACAAGCTTCAGTATAAAACCCTGAACTTTGGGCATCCTTGCAGCTGCAGTGTTGAGAATGTGGCTACGAGCTCGCCCAACTCGAACCATTGAAAACAAAAAATATTTTATTGTACCTTGCTGCTGTGGTATGCATTTAAACGTTTTCGGAAGGAATATTTCCTTCCTTGTTGTGAAGAGAACTCTTCCAATTATGTGTTTATGTTGCAGATTTGAAGAATTTTATCTCCAAAGATATCCTTCAATCTCTATGATTATCATAAGTTATTCAAGTGCTAGCGTTCAAGTCGGAATATTTGTTGATATGTGTTTGTTCCCTTTTTGTGTTGAAAAGTTATTTTTTCTGGGATTTCTGTATTTTCCACAGGGGTATGTGTGTTTATGCGGATTATTTACACTCCATTTTCTTGCACCTATCACTGTGTGGACCGTTCAATTTGCCAATCACATTCCCTAGCCATTTTTTTTTGCTTTCTTTCCGAATTTAATTCTATTGGGACTTTTCGTCACCAAAAGCTCGCGTTATACTTTGTCAGTCAATATTTGACTGCTTGGAGAATTATTGACAAATTTACGTGGCATTCACTTTTTATTGAAGGAGTAAATATGCGTGGTACTGAATGAACCGTTATTGAAGGTAATAAGATGTTGCTTTCAGTACACAACCAACGTGAATGTTTAGCGGAGTTAACAGGACGATTACCTTATCAGCATGAATGTAAGCTGTGATTATACAGTGATATTTGTGGATTTCTCTATGACGGGATTGATGCTAGAGAACGTTGATTCCAGTTCAACGTTTTGGCTAGTGTTTAGACCTTCATTACTCATAGTAGTTAGTATTAGACTGTTTAATTTTCTGAATGACTTGTAAATTTATTAGCCTGTGTTGTTTCTTTACGCACATTAATAGTTCTGTAATATTTATTAGAACATTAGGTCTATGTCTTTCTCGTCACTGTGGTCGTCGTTAATAAAAAGAGACGAAAGTCTACTTGTATGCGTCTCTGATACTCTACATTTGAATTCGACTATGTTTTATTCCAAGCTGTTTGTGAGAAAAATGAAACGGAATCTTGTCTTTAATTAATATTTTGTGTAACAATTATGATTAGTGAGTATGATGTGAAGTACATGCCTGAAATGTGTGGAACATTTGCAGAATTAATCTGAGAATATTTCTGTTAGGTCCAATGCGAGACTGATTTATGAAAAAGACGAATTCTAGCTTCAGTACGAAATTATGAACGTGGGCCGTCCCACCAGGGAATATGTTCTCAATGTTTACGTTCGGAGAATTGCATTATTAGTTTATTTTTCACTTATACCTCCATTTGATTAAGCCGGAGAAAGGAACCCAAATTATTCGTGAGTAAATGACTATTCATATCTATTTTGCTGTGTATTTCCTCCATGAATTGGTATCATATTTGAGTACCTGTCAATGTGTGGATTCGCCAAATCGATGTTGTCTCTGAATGAATACACCTAGTATAGTGTTGTATGAGTGCAGTGAATACCTTTATGAACACTTATAAAAGGAAAACCTTTTGATGCATTGATCATTAGAAGAAGGGATAAAAGTTTTGTTGCTATTCAGGAGCGCATGTAAACGCCCTTCGGAAAGAAGTGATTTGTTATTGCTTTCCTAATATAATTTCAACTTAATATAGCAGATATAGTACATCCTTGTGCATTTCTACTGGACATGTGCATCAGCTGAGGTGGTATTTGTGGTGCCTTGCACTATTAGAATTATTTTCATTTACATGTACAAATTTAGAATAATAACTATCAGCGTTGTTTGAAAATTAAACCTGGCATTTCTTCTGCTAAATACCTTTAACATCTTTGTGCACCTGCATTATTGTTTTAGTGTCTGTCAACGTACATGTAAATAACTGAACACTTATGTGTATTTTAAGAAAAGTGGCATGTTACGTTTAAATTTTCTATACACACCTTGCTAAAAGGTATATCATGCTAATCGTAATAATTAGTACTTTACAGTGCTAATAGAACCTAGTTATATAGTGCTGAATTTCTGGACCATAAATTATGGATTTTAACAGAGTCTCCTATCAAGCATTGGGGAAATTTTCGTTGAACGCCCAAGTTTAGTAGAAACTGTACAGTGTTTCTTAGGCAAAATAGTTTCTATTCTATCCGAAAAAGCTATATTACGAGGAAATATAACTTTTTCTCTCATAGAATTTTTTCTGTTATATTAATGTATTTGCTGATTTGTCTGCTGTCATCTGGGATCATTATATCATGGTTCCTAACTTAGTTACTATATGTACGTGTTCTTGTTCGCTTCTTTATTGGTGTGCATGACTCAAAAATACCTTGGTCTATGTTCGTTGTTGGAAACTTTGATGTTAATTAGTCTTTATATCCGTTGTCTGCTGTTGTGCTCTACCTGTTCGTCTATACCTACAACAATCGTTTGTACCTTCTTACGGTGTAGATTTCGTTGCACAGCCGTATGTGTAAGTTAATTAACGGCCGGCTCATTGAAACAATGTTATTAATTAAATTTTGTATGACCTTAAATAGTTAGTGACCATAAGTGTATGGCACGAATGGAAAGCGGGGCTAAGTGTATATAGTTATTATCCAGTTTTAATTTGACAACAATTCTCACAGGTGCTATTTCCAACATCAGCATTCAAAACGAAGAATTCCGATGACCGAAGATACTATGGGAGGAGTATATATATAGCTTCGAGGTGAAGAATCTATATTTAGGTGAGTAAGGATATCTTTATCATTTCCTTTATTTTCAATTCCTTACAATTTATTCGCTATAACTCGCTCTCACCATTCTACTCACATTTCCAGTTAATATGTGTGCCGTCGTACTATGGAAAATTAGCAAATTATGGCGAATGGTGAAATGTCGACCAGCTAAAGAAGCCGCAAGCGCGTCCAGAACTGTCCATTCGTGAGAGGTGGGTGGAGAGATGTATAAGGCTGTAACCAGAGAAGAGAGCCTGATCATTTTCGTGAGTAGAAGCCATTTTACCATCATCTATCTCGTGTCTTACTTCAAGGAATTCGTGTTACATGTGAGTATCTCTCAATCTGTTTTATTCGTAAATTTGAGATGTTTGTTTTGAATGAATGCACTTCTTTACCTAGTTACACTTTTGAGAATATGGTTACCTCTCCCAAAGTGAACCATTGAAAAGAGAAAAATTTTATTGTACATTGTTACTGTGGTATGCATGTAAACTTTTTCGGAAGGAATATTTCCCTCCTTGCTGTGAGGAGAACTATTCCAATTATGAGTTTTATTTGCAGTATTGAAGAATTTTAACTCCAAAGATATTCTGCCAACTGTATGGTTATCATAACTTATCCAGATGCTAGCGTTCAGTTAGGAATATTTGTTGATATGTGTTTGTTCTCTTTTGGTGTTGAAAAGTTATTTCCTCTGGGAAATCTGTATTTCTCACAGGGGTATGTGTGTTTGTATGGATTATTCACACTCCATTTACAAGCAACTATCACTGTGTGTAACTTTCAATTTGCCAAGCACCTTCGCTAGGCATATTTATTGCTTCTTCTTCGAATATAATTTTTGGGGGATTTTGGTCACCAAAACCTCGCGTTGTACTTTGTAAGCCTATATGTGACTGCTTGGAAAATTATTGACAAATTTACTAAAAATTCACCTTTTAGTGAAGGAGAAAATATGCGTGGTACTGAATGAACCGTTATTGGAGGTAATAATATGTTGCTTTCCATACACAAACAAAGTGAGTGTTTAGCTGAGACTTTCTGGATCTGTATTTTCTTATAGAAAGTTATCTATTTTGTACTTCTTTGAAATATTTCTACGTATTTCACTCTATTTCCCATAACATAATGTACATTCCTGGGACAATCGTGTTGATATTCCCAAACGAAATCCTTCTGTCACGTTATCAATGAGTTAACCAGACGATTACCCTGATACCCTGCATTTGAATTCCAATATGTTTTATTCCAATCTGTTTGTGAGTAAAATGAAACCGAATGTTTTTCTTATTAATGCACTGTGTAGCAATTATTATTAGCGAATATGTAGTACATGCCTAAAATGTGTAGACTATATGCATAATTAATCTGAGAATTTTTCCGTGAGAACCGATTCGAGGCTGATTAATGAAAAGGAGAATACTAGCTTCAGTATAGAATTCTGAACTTTGGGCATCCTGGCAGCTGCAGTGTTGAGAATATGGCTACGGGCTCACCCAAAGCGAACCATTGAAAACAGGAAATATTGTATTGTACCTTGCTGCTGTGGTATGCATGTAAACATTTTCGGAAGGAGTTTATGTTGCAGATTTGAAGAATTTTGTCTCCAAAGGTATCCTGCAAACTCTATTGTTATAATAGGTTATTCAGGTGCTAGCGTTTAGGTCAGAATATGTGTTTGTTCCCTTTTTGTGTTGAAAAGTATGTGTATTTATGTGGATTATTGACACTCCATTTATCTGCACCTATCACTGTGTGTTCGTTTTATTTGCCAAATCACATTCGCTAGGCATTTATGCTTCTTCTTAGAATTTAATTCTTTTGGGACTTTTCGTCATCAAAAGCTCGCGTTGTACTTTGTCAGTCTATATATGACTGCTTGGAAAATTATTGAGAAACTTAGGTAGCATTGACTTTTTAGTGAAGGAGAAGATATGCGTGGTACTGAATGAACAGTTTTGTTGCTTTCAATACACAACCAACTTGAATGTTTAGCGGAGTTAACCAGACGATTACCTTATCGGCATGAATGTAAACTGTGATTATACAGTGATATTTGTGGATTTCTCTATGACGGGATTTGTGAGTTTTGTGTGTAAAATCTTAACTGAACTGTCCTTTTTGTAGATCAGTGAATGTTTAGTTTTGTTGTGTTTATTAGTATTACGTTACACATGCCTAAAATGTGTAGACACTTTCTAGCATCAATCTGACGATATTTTCCTGCGATATAATTGCAGAATGAGGAGTCAAAATTATGGAAAATTGTGTCGCTATAGATGTCTGGAAGTAGTAAGTACTGCCAGATAATCGGATCTCACTGTCCAGGTGGATAGAGACGTATAACTCACTTTTATTACAGATATTTACATTTGACGTAGTACGGTCTCATCGCTCTATTGATACTTGGAGATACAATGTGTTAAATTATACTACCTACAAACTGCATAACGTAGCGAATGTTTTCTTGTCGACAATTGAATGAGAAACGTGATTGAACAAGTCCATCCATGCGTGAGTGACGTACTGACCGAGAAAGAGAGCCTGAGTGTCCTCGTTTGTGGATGTTGATTTATATCAGTATTTTTGTGATTTTCCTCCATGAATTTGCACCATATTCGAATCCTGTGTTTGTTACTCTGTAGATTAGCCAAAAGGGAGTTGTCTGTGAATTAATGTAGTACTGTATTCTTGTATCAGGGCTGTGTATATTGTTACGAGATATCTGAAAGCAAACCTTTGGATTCATTATGGATTAATGAAGAATTATTGAATTACGTTTAAGAGATAATTTGCTATAGATGTGCGCCTGTATATGCCGTTTGGAATGATTGGGTATTGTTATGGTTTGGCCAGCGGTATATCATTCCAATTACAATATAAATAGCAGAAACAGAATGTGTGAATCATAAAATGCATTTAAAATAATTTTCCTCTGATTCTGGTGATAGTGTACCGTAGGAGCTATTAGTTCATGTACAGTATCCTCCGCTCTGCTTTAGTGTACCTCGTATCTATAACGGGACATCTGTATTATCTGAGGCAGAATATGTCTTGCTTCACACTCTTAGTATTTTTCCATTGCTATAAAATTTTGAATAATTTGATTATGATGAACGGCCAATTTAAGGAATTTTAAACTTGCTTTCCCTTTGCTAAATACTTGTAACATCTTAGTGCAGCAAAATAATTGCTTTGGTATGCGTCTACGTATACGTAAATAATATAACACGTGTGAATAACGTACGTAAATGGTATGTTACGACTGAATTTACTATGTATATATTGCTCAAAAACTGGAGTATACTGACAGTAATAACTTGTGTTTTGCAGTGCATATAGATCGAATTTATTTCACGATGAATTTGTTGACCATCAATTACGGTGTACAACATTATCTCTTTGAAACTTTGGGGAAAC
This sequence comes from Anabrus simplex, assembly GCF_040414725.1. Lineage (NCBI taxonomy): Eukaryota > Metazoa > Arthropoda > Insecta > Orthoptera > Tettigoniidae > Anabrus > Anabrus simplex. Next base: position 348,054,640 of record NC_090269.1, on the reverse strand, counting down.
ATTTCTGTGAATATCCTCGTAGAACTTGAAGCACAATATTCATCCTAGGGCATCCATGTTTCTATTCTAATATAAAAAAGATGTATCACATCACCATGGTCTTACTTGGAAGGAAAGTTTTTTTATCATGCATTTTATTTAGAGTCATACGGATTCAGTAGGTGATTAATCCGCCAAACTGTGGGAATATGAATTATTTGTTCCTAACTTAGTCTGTTATTCGATGTACTTGTTTGTTATTTATTGGTATTCACGAATTTACTATTTGTACGTTGGCAACATTGATGTTAATACGTTTTTATATCCGTTTTGCTGTTCTCTGTTCCCTAAGTACCGATACGTGCAGCAAAATTTTGTGCCTTTGGACGCTGTAAATACTGATGCTTATCCGAACTTTTAGGTAAAGTAACGACCGGCCTTCTGGAAAGAATAAAATTAATTGAATAATTAAGGGCACTGAATATTATTGATCATAATTTTATGGTACATATGAAAAACCGGATTAGATTATAATTATTTTACAGTGTTAATCTGACAATAATTTCTGCAGGCGCTTTTCCGACGTAAGCAGTCAGAAGGAAGCATTCTTGTGCCAAGAGTATATGTAGAAGCAGGATGTATAGGTAGAAGAAGAAAACTGAATATTTAGGTGAGTAAAGATGACTTTTTCATTTCCTTTCATTTCACTTCCTGATATACATACCAGTTGGCCCTCGAACGCCGTACTATCTACGTATAAAAGTACTGCATACATAACTGATGAATGGGATATCTACCTACTGATTTTCGTAGGGGCACTTTTCCCAGCGGTTATTTGACGTTGGAATATGAAAAGAAAAGAACGGGATTGTCGCTCGCAGCATCTTTCTCAGCGCTGCCGGTCTAATGCACCCCTTGCATTAGTAAACCTCCTTTTACACCGCACAGTTCTAGGCTGGTGTATGGTAAGGCCGCGCTATATTTGCTGCCTGCATATCGTCAGTGGGTAGTGTGTTCAGCAGCGACGAATACACAGACATTATTTTAATTTGGACAACCTGGTCGGAAAGCTCTAAACAGACGTCTGCCGTGTACACACGTATTTCGCCGAACAAAATTAGGTTTTCTTTTCATAAAAGAAACTCTTTTATCGAGTGGAATGGCTACACGTGTATAAATGAATAAGAAAATTTGCTTTTCTGCATTTCTGGCGTATTTACAAAAAGTAGCGGCGATTTACTGTTCGTAAATGCGCCCAAATGCAGAAAACGAAATTTAATGATTCTTTAATTTATATGCGTGTAGAAATTCCACTCGATAAAAGAGTTGTTTTTATGAAACAAAAACTAATTCTGTTCGGCGAAATACGTGTGAAGAAGGCGGACGTCTGTTTGAAGCTTCGGCTGCATTCCGAGGAGGGTGCCCAAATTAAAATAATGTCTGTGAAATCGTCGCTGCTGATCGCACTACGCGCTGACGATATGCAGGCAGCAAATACAGCGCGGCTGTACCATACACCAGCCTAGGACTGTGCGGTGGAAAAGGAGGTTTACTAACGCTCAGGTGTGCATTCGACCGGTAGCGCTGAGGACCATAGTGCGAGCGACAGTTCCGTTCTTATCTCTTCATATTCTAAAGTAACCTGCTCTCTGGCAGTAGAGACCCTATGAAAATCAGTTAGGAGATATCCCATTCATCACTTATGCATGCGGGACATTTATAAGTAGAAAGTACGGCGTTGGGGAGCCACCTGGTATATTTGCTGTATTACGCTCTTACCACTGTACTTATACTTCCAGCAAATATGTGCGCCAACGTACTAAGGAACAAATACAAAAATACGGTGAATTTTGAAATGTCGCCAAGCTACAGAAGTAGCAAGCGTGTCCAGAACTGTCCAAGCGTGAATGATGGATGGAGTGATGTACAGAGCTGTAACCAGAGAAGAGAGCCTGATCATTTTCGTGAGTTGAAGCCATTTTATATCATCTATCTTGCCTCTTTCCCCAAAGTATACCCCCTGTGGGTGGGGGCGGTAGAATAACACCCACGGTATTCCCTGCCTGTCGTAAGAGGCGACTAAAAGGGGCCCTAGGGGCTCTGAACTTTGGAGCGTGGGTTGGCGACCACGGGGCCCTTAGCTGAGTCCTGGCATTGCTTCCACTTACTTGTGCCAGGCTCCTCACTTTCATCTATCCTATCCGACCTCACTTGGTCAACTCTTGTTCTTTTCCGACCCCGACGCTCTTATGGTTGCGAGGGCTAGGGAGTCTTTCATTTTCACGCACTTCGTGGCCCTTGTCTTCCTTTGGCCGATATCTTAATTTTTTCGAAGTGTCGGATCCCTTCTAGTTTTTCTCTGTGATTAGTATTATATAGAGGATGGTTGCTTAGTTGTACTTCCTCTTAAAACAATAGTCACCACCACGATCACCAAAATACTTGCATTATATTTGAGTATCTCTCAATCTGTGTGTTTCACAAATTGTAGGTGATTGTTTTGAATAAATACACTTCTTAACTTAGCTGCAGTGTTGAGAATATCGTTACGAATTAGCCCAAAACAAACCATTGAAAATAGAAGTATAGTTTATTGTACGTGGCTGCTAAGGGATGCATGTAAATTCATTCGGAAATATTATGAGCATATTGCCTTCCTCGGTGTGTGAAATAACCTTAATATTACGAGTTATATTTGCACGCGTGCAAAATTTATACTCCAAAAGGTATATGCTAATAATGTGGTTGTCATGTTCTAGCGTTAAGGAAATTTCCCGATATCTGTTTTTCTCTTCGTGTTGAAACCTGTCTTCGTTCACGAAATATGTATTGTATAGTAGGGATTATGTGATTATTCAGAATATTAACATTCCGTAAACTGGTGAATTTCCGCTGTGTATAACGCGCTTGTCTGTCTTATTAACGATGATTTAATCTTTCCGTTCCAATCTTAAGAACCTGAAGGTTTAAAGGCATCATGTAATAAAGTTCATTGTGTGTGAACATATACGTTGAATGCTTGTCAATTTATTGGCAGGCTTATATAATCCTCTACATTCCAAATAAGGGGAACATACAGTGGAACGTGAATGGGAGAATATTGAATGTAATAACTTGTTACTTTGAGTACGCATCCAAGTCATTTATCTTGCGGAGATATTCTTTATCTGCATTATGTTGTACAATGTTGACTAATTTGAACGCGTTGATATAATTCATTGCATATATTGTAGATTTCTTATACCATAATATATACTCCTAGGACAGCCGGTATGGTGTTGTGATACAACATATATCTATAACTTCAGCAATGTGGTAAACGGAAAGACCACCTTATCACTCTGGACGTAACAATTATACGGATATAGTAGTTCATTTTTAGGTAACAGTGTTACTGCTAGACTATGACCGGTGTAATCTGAAGTTTGAGCGGTATTTAGTCTTACATTACATATAGTACCTGGTGATTTCCTCTTCATTTGTGTGAATCACTTTATCAGCTTTATATCAAATACCTGAAGTATTTCTTCAAAGTACTAGTATTATAACTGAGTATAGTTCAGTCTGTGTGATTCACAATTATAGATGTTGCTGTGGAATGAATGCACAATTTTAGTCTAGATTCAATGTTGAGAATATTGTCAAGAGCTCACCCAAGGGGAACCATCGAACAAGAGATGTATCATTCACATTACCTTGCTGCTGTGGTATGCATGTAAACGTTTTTGGAAGGAATACGTAATTCCTTGCTGTGTAGAAAACTCTTCGAATTATGAGTTTAAATTGCAAATTTGAAGAAGTTTATCTCCAAAGATATTCTCCCAACTATATGCTTATAATAAGTTATTCTGGTGCTAGCGTTCAAATCAGAATATTTGTTGATATATGTTTGTTCCATTTATGTGTTGAAAAGTTATTTCCTCTGGGAAATCTGTATTTTCCACAGGGGTATGTGTGTTTATGCGGATTATTGACACTCCATTTTCTATCACCATTTCATCATGTGTAACTTTCATTTTGCCAACACCCTCGCTTGGCAGTTATTCCTTCTTCACAGATTGTAATTACTATATATTACTATACTCTACATTTGAATTCCAATACGTTTTATACCAATCTGTTTGTGAGTAAAATGAAACTGAATGTATTATTTAATTAATACACTGTGTAGCAATTATTATTAGCGAATGTAAACGATCACCATCGCTAGGCAGTTATTCCTTCTTCTCCGAATTTAATTATGCTGAGGCTTTTGGTCACCAAAAATTTGCGTTGTACTTTGTCAGTCTATATTTGTCTGCTGGGAGATATATTGACAAATTTACGTAGCATTCACTTTTTAGTGAAGGAGAAAATATGCGTGGTAATGAACCGTTATTAGAGGTTGCTTTCATTACACAACCAACGTGAAAGTTTAGCGGAGTTAACCAGACGATTACCTTATCAGCATGGATGTAAACTGTGATTATACAGTGATATTTGTGGATTGCTCTATGACGGAGTTCATGCTACAGTACCTTGATTCTAGTTCGAAGTTTTGGCTAGTGTTTAGACCTTCTTAACTCATAGTAGTTAGTATTAGACTGTTTACTTTTCCGAATGACTTGAAAATTTCTTACACCGTGTTGATTCTTTTTCCCACATAAATAGTATTGTTATATTTATTATTCTCATCACTGTGCTCGTCGTTAATAAAAAGAGACGAAAGTCTACTTGTATGCGTGGATTCGCCAAATCGATGATGTATCTGATTTAATACACCTAGGATAGTGTTGTGTGAGTGCAGTGAATACTTTTATGAACACTTATAAAAGGAAAACCTTTTGATGCATTGATCATTGGAAGAAGAGTTAAAAGTTCTGTTGCTATTCAGGAGCGCATCTAAACGCCCTTCGGAAAGAAGTGATTTGTTATTGCTTTGCTAATATAATTTCAACTTAATATAGCAGATATAGTACATGTGCACCTTGAAAGATTTCTTGTAATTTTATTTTTCTGATGTATTGTATCATGTTTTTTCTAGTGATAGTATCTGAGTAATTATTTCATATTTGCTTCTTCTCCGTGGTACTGAACCTTGTGAATTTCTACTGGACATATGTATTACCTGAGGTGGTATCTGTGGTGCTTCGCACTATTAGAATTCTTTTCATTGACATGTACAAATTTAGAATATTAACTCTCAGCGTAGTTTGAAAATTAAACCTGCCATTTCTTGTACTAAGTACTTGTAACATCTTAGTGCACCCGCATTATTCTTTTAGTGTCTGTTAAAGTACACGTAAATAACTGAACACTTATGTGTATATTAAGAAAAGTTATATGGTGCTGAATTTCTGGACCATAAATTATGTATTTCAACAGAGTCTCCTATCAAACTTTGGGGGACTTTTCGGCGAGCGCCCAAGTTTACTAGAAACTCTACATTGGTGCTTAGGCAAAATAGTCTCTATTCTATCCGAAGAAGCTATGTTACGTGGAAGTATAACTTTATCTTTCATATAATTTTTCCTGTTATACTAATTTATTTGGTGATTTGTCGGCTGCCATCTCGGATCATTATATCGTGGCTCCTAACTTAGTCAGTTACTATATGTACTTGTTCGTCTTCGCTTCTTTATTGGTGTGCATGATTCAGAAATACCTTGGTCTATATTCGTTGTTGGACACTTTGATGTTAATTAGTCTTTATATCCGTTGTCTGCTGTTATCTACTACCTGTTCGTCTATACCTACAGCAATCGTTTGTACCTTCCTAGAGTGTGGATTTCGTTGCACAGCCGTATGTGTACGTTAATTAACGACCGGCTCTTTGAAACAATGTTATTAATTAAATTTTGTATGACCTTAAATATTAGTGACCATATGTGTATGGCACGTACGGAAAGCGGGGCTAAGTGTATCTGGTTATTATCCAGTTTTAATTTGACAACAATTCACAGGTGCTATTTCCAACATCAGCATTCAAAACGAGGAATTCCTGTGCCAGAGGGTATTATGGAAGCAGCATATATCTATATTTAGGTGAGTAAGGATATTTTTATCATTTCCTTTATTTTCAATTCCTTACATATTTAATCGCTGTTACTCGCTCTCACCATTCTACTAACATTTCCAGGTAATATGTGTGCCGTCGTAATACGGAAAATGTGCAAATAATGGCGTATGACGAAATGTCGACAAGCTAAAGAAGCCGCAGGCGCGTCCACAACTGTCCAGCCGTGAGAGATGTGTGGAGAGATGTATAGTTCTGTAACCAGGGAAGTGAGCCTGATCATTTTCGTGAGTAGAGGCCATTTAACCATCATCTATCTCGTGTCTTACTTCAAGGAGTTCGTGCTACATGTGAGTATCTCTCAATCTTTGTGATCCACAAATTGTAGATTTTGGTTTTCAATGAATACACATCCTTACCTAGCTACACTGATGAGTATATGGTTACGAGCTCTCCCAAAGCGAACCTTTGAAAACAGAAAATATTTTATTGTAACTTGCTGCTGTGGTAAGCATGTAAACGTTTTCGGAAGGAATATTTACCTCCTTGCTGTGAGGAGAACTATTCCAATTATGAGTTTAAATTGCAGATTAGAAGAATTTTATCTCCAAAGATATCCTGCAAACTCTATGTTTATAATAGGTTATTCAGATGCTAGCGTTTAGGTCAGAATATTTGTTGATATGTGTTTGTTCCCTTTTTTGTTGAAAGTTCTTCCTCTGGGAAATCTGTATTTTCCACAGGGGTATGTTTATTTATGCGGATTATTGACACTCCATTTACTTGCACCTATCACTGTGTGCCTTTCAATTTGCCAATCAAATTCGCTAGGCATTTATTGCTTCTTATTCGAATTTAATTATTTTGGGACTTTTCGTCACCAAAAGCTCGCGTTGTACTTTGTCAGTCTACCTATATTTGACTGCTTGGAAAATTATTGACAAATTTACGTAGCATTCACCTTTTAGTGAAGGAGAAAATATGCATGGTACTGAATGAACTGTTATTGAAGGTAATAACATGCTGCTTTCAATACACAACCAACGCGAATATTTAGCGGAGTTAACCAGACGATTACCTTATCAGAATGAATGTAAACTGTGATTATACTGTGATATTTGTGGATTTCTCTATGACGGGTTTGATGCTAGAGTACGTTGATTCTAGTTGGAAGTTTTGGCTGATGTTTAGACCTTCATTACTCATAGTAGTTAGTATTATACTGTTTACTTTTCTGAATGACTTGAAAATTTCTTACCCTGTGTTGTTTCTTTACCCACATCAATAGTACTATAATATTTATTAGAACGTTAGGTCTATGTCTTTCTCGTCACTGTGGTCGTCGTTAATAAAAAGAGACGAAAGTCTTGTTGTATGCGTCCCTGATATTCTACATTTGAATTCGACTATGTTTTTTTCCAAACTGTTTGTGAGAAAAATGAAACGGAATGTTGTCTTTGATTAATATTTTGTGTAACAATTATGATTAGTGAATATGATATGTAGTACATGCCTGAAATGTGTGGAACATTTGCAGAATTAATCTGAGAATATTACTGTGAGGTCCGATGCGAGACTGATTTATGAAAAAGACGAATTCTAGCTTCAGAACGAAATTCTGAACGCTTGCCATCCTACCAGGGAATTTTTTCTCAATGTTTACGATCGGAGAATTGCATTATTAGTGTATTTTCACTGATACCTCCATTTGATTATGCCGGCGAATAGAACCCAAATGATTCGTGAGTAAATGACTATTCATATCTGCTTTGCTGTGTACTTCCTCCATGAATTGGTGTCATAGTTGAGTACCTGTCAATTTGTGGATTCGCTAAATCGATGTTGTCTCTGAAGGAATACGCCAAGTATACTGTTGTATTTGTGTAGTGAATACTTTTATGAACACTTATAAGAGGAAAACCTTTTGATGCATTGATAATTAGAAGAAGAGTTAAAAGTTCTGTTGCTATTCAGGAGCGGATGTAAACGCCCTTCGGAAAGAAGTGATTTGTTATTGCTTTGCTAATTTAATATCAACTTAATGTTACAGATATAGTACATGTGAACCTTAAAAGATTCCTTGTAATTGTATTTTTCTAATGTATTGTATCATGTGTTTCTAGTGATAGTATCTGAGTAATTATTTCATATTTGCTTCTTCTCTGTGGTACTGAAACTTGTGCATTTCTACTGGACATATGCATTACCTGAGGTGGTATCTGTGGTGCTTCGCACTATTAGAATTCTTTTCACTGAAATGTACAAATTTGGAATAACTATCAGTGTAGTTAGAAAATTAAACCTGCCAATTCGTGTGGTAAATACTTGTAACATCTTAGTGCAACCGCATTATTGTTTGAGTGTCTGTCAACGTACACTTAAATAACTGAACGCTTATGTGTATTATAAGAAAAGTGACATGATATGTTTGAATTTACTATGTACAACTTGATAACATGTATAGCATACTAATCGTAATAATTAGACCTTTACAGTACATATAGAAGGTAGTTTTATAGTACTGAATTTCTTGATCATAAATTATGGATTTCAACAGAGTCTCCTATCAAACATTGGGGGAATTTTCGGTGAACCCCTAAGTTTACTAGAAACACTACATTGTTGCTTAGGCAAAATAGTCTCTATTCTCTCCGAAGAAAGTATCGTAGGTGGGAATATAACCCTTTCTCTCATAAAATTATTTAAGTTATACTAATGTATTTGGTGATATGTCTGCTGCCATCTAGGATCATTATACCGTGATCCCTATCTGAGTCAGTTACTATATGCACTTTTTCTTGTTCGCTTCTTTATTGGTGTGCATGATTCAGAAATACCTTGGTCTATATTCGTTGTTGGACACTTTGGTGTTAATTATCTTTATATCCGTTGTCTGCTGTTATCTGCTACCTGTTCGTCTATACCTACAGCAATTGTATATACCTTCCTACGGTGTAGATTTCGTTGCACAGCCGTATGTGTACGTTAATTTACGACCGGCTCTTTGAAACGATGTTATTAATTAAATATTGTATGACCTTAAATAGTTAGCGACATTAAGTGATGGTTATTATCCAGTTTTAATTTGAGAACAATTCTCACAGGTGCTATTTCCAACATCAGCATCAAAACGAAGAACTCCTGTGCCAGAGGGGATTGTGGAAGCAGCATACATATAGCTATAAGTTGAATAATCTGTATTTACGTGAGTAAGGATGTCGTTTGCATTTCCTTAATTTTCAATTTCTTACATTTTTAATCGTTGTAACTCGCTCTCACCATTTTACTCACATTTACAGGTAATATGTGTGCAATAGTACTAGGGAAATATTTTGCAAAGTATGGCGAATGATGAAATGTCGACCAGCTAAAGAAGCCGCAAGCGTGTCCAGAACTGTCCAGCCGTGAGAGATGGGTGCAGATGTGTATAAAGCTGTAACCAGAGAACAGAGCCTGGTCATTTTCGTGAGTAGAAGACATTTTACCATTATGTATCTCGTGTCTTACTTCAAAGATTTCGTGTACCATGTGAATATCTCTCAATCTGTGTGATTCACAAATTGTAGATGTTTGTTCTGAATGAATGCACTTCTTTACTAAGCTACACTTTTGAGAATATGGTTACGATTTCTCCCAAAGGGAACCATTGAAAAGAGAAAAATTATATTGTAAATTGTTAGTGTGGTATGCATGTAAACGTTTTCGGAAGAATATTTCCCTCCTTGCTGTGAGGAGAACTATTTCAATTATGAGTTTAATTTGCAGATTTGAAGAATTATATCTCCAAAGATATTCTGCCAACTGTATGGTTATAATATATTATCCAGGTGCTTGCGTTTAGTTCGGAATATTTCTTGATGTGTGTTTGTTCCGTTTTCGTGTTGACAAGTTATTTCCTCTGGGCAGTCTGTGTTTTCCACAGGGGTATGATTGTTTATGCGGATTATTGACACTCCATTTACTTGAACCTATCACTGTGTGTACCTTTCAATTTGCCAATCACATTCGATAGGCATTTATTGCTTCTCCTTCGAATTTTATTTTTTGGGACTTTTCGTCACCAAAAGCTCGCATTGTACTTTGTCAGTCTATATTTGACTGCTTGTAGAATTATTGACAAATTTACTTAGCATTCACCTTTAAGTGAAGGAGAAAATATGCGTGGTACTGAATGAACCGTTATTGAAGGTTATAACATGCTGCTGTCAACACACAAGCAACATGAATGTTTAGCGGAGTTAACCAGACGATTACCTTATCAACATGGATGTAAACTGTGATTATTCTGTGATATTTGTGGATTTCTCTATGACGGTTTGATGCTAGAGTACGTTGATTCTAGTTCGAAGTTTTGGCTGGTGTTTAGACCTTCATTACTCATAGTAGTTTGTATTAGACTGTTTACTTTTCTGAATGAATTGAAAATTTATTACTCTATGTTGTTCCTTTACGCACATTAATAGTTCTGTAATATTTATTAGAACGTTAGGTCTATGTCTTTCTCGTCTCTGTGGTCGTCGTTTATAAAAAGAGACGAATGTCTACTTGTATGCGTCCTTGATACTCTACATTTGAATTCGACTATGTTTTTTCCAAGCTGTTTGTGAGAAAAGTGTAACATAACGTTGTCTTTAATTAATATTTTGTGTAACAATTATGATTAGTGAATATGATATGTGGTACATGCCTGAAATGTGTGGAACATTTACAGAATTAATCTGAGAATATTACTGTGAGGTCCGATGCGAGACTGATTTATGGAAAAGACGAATTCCAGATTCAGAACGAAATTCTGAACGTTTGCCATCCTACCAGGGAATTTGTTCTCAGTGTTTACGTTCGGAGAATTGCATTGTTAATTTATTTTCACTTATACCTCCATTTGATTAAGCCGGAGAAAAGAGCCCAAATGATTCGTGAGTAAATGACTACTCATATCTATTTTGCTGTGTACTTCCTTCATGAACTAGTGTCATATTTGAGTACCTGTGAATGTGTGGGTTCGCCAAATCGATGTTGTCTCTGAATGAATACGCCTAGTATACTGTTGTATGAGTGTAGTGAATACTTTTATGAACACTTATAAAAGGAATACCTTTTGATGCATTGATCATTAGAAGAAGAGTTGAAAGTTCTGTTGCTATTCAGGAGCGCATGTGATTTGTTATTGCTTTGCTAATTTAATCTGTATTTCTCAAATTGTTGGTGTTTGTTTTGAATTAATGCACTTCTTTAGCTTAGCTGCAGTGTTGAGAATATCTTTGCGAACTCGCCCAAAACAAACCATTGTAAATAGAAGTATAGTTTATTGTAATTGGCTGCTATGGGATGCATATAAATTCATTCGCAAAGAATATGTGCATATTCTCTTCCTCGCTGTGTGAAAATACCTTCCAATCACGAGTTATATTTGCACGCGTGCAAAAGTTATACTCCAGAGTGTATATGCTATTAATGTGGTTGTCATGTTCTAGCGTTAAGGAAATTTCTCGATATCTGTTTTTCTCTTCGTGTCTAAACCTGTCTTCGTTCACAAAATGTGTGTTTTATAGTAGGGATTATGTGATTATTCAGAATATTAACATTCCGTATACTGGTGAATTTTCGCTGTGTATAACGCGCTTGTCTGTCTTATTTATGAGGATTTATTATTTCCGTTCCAATCTTAAAAACCTGAAGGTTTTAAGGCATCATGTAATAAAGTTCATTGTGTGTGAACATATACGTTGAATGCTTGTCATTTTATTGGCAGGCTTATATAATCCTCCACATTCTAAATAAGGACAACATACAGTGGCACGTGAATGAGAGAACGCATCCAAGTCATTTATCTTGCGGAGATATTATTTATCTGCATTATGTTGTACAGCATTGTCTTTTTTGAACTGGTTTAAATAATTCATTGTACATCCGAAGATTACTTATACCATAATATATATTCCTAAGACAGCCGGTATAGTGTTCTGATTAATACACCTAGTATAGTGTTACATGAGTGCAGTGAATATGTTTGTGAACACTTTTAAAAGGAAAACCTTTTGATGCATTGATGATTAGAAGAAGAATTGAATTACTGTTAAACGTTCAGTTGCTATTGTGGAGCGTATTTAAATGCCGATCGGAAAAAAGTGATTTGTTATTGCTGTGCTTGCGGAATTACAACTTAATATAGCAGATATATATTACCTGTGAATGTTTCTGATGTATTGTATCATGTGTTTCTAGTTATATTATATGAGAAATTAGCTCATATTTGCTTCTGTTCTGTGGTAGTGAAACTTGTGCATTTATACTGGACATATGTATTACCTGAGGTAGTATCTGTGCTGCTTCGCACTATTGGAATTCGTTTCATTGGCGTACACAAATTTAGAATAATTTGATTTTGACTATCAGCGTAATTTCGAAATTAAAGCTGTAATTTCTTGGGCTAAATACTTGTAACATTTAGTACACCAGCATAATTGTTATTTGTTCGTCAACGTTTACGTAAATAACTGAACATATATGTGTATTTTAAGGAAAGTGGTATGTTACGTTCAAATTTACTATGTACACGTTGCTAAATTGTATATCATTCTTATCGTAATAATTAGTGTTTTACAGTGCATATAGAACGTAGTCATTTAGCGCAGAATTAATTGACCATAAGTTATGGATTTCAACACTATCTCCTATCAAACATTGGGCGAATTTTCGGTGAACGCCCCCCATTTCAAGAAAGACTACATTTTCCTTTGCAAAATAGTCTCTTTCTATACGAAGAAATTATCTTAATTGGAAATATAACTTTTTCTCTCATACAATTTTTTCAGTTATTCTAATGTGTTTGGTGATTGGTCTGCTGACATCTGGGATCATTATATCGTGGTCCCTATCTTAGTCAGTTACTATATATACTTGTTCTTGTTCGCTTCTTTATTGGTGTGCATGATTCGTACATACCTTGGTATATATACGTCGTTGGAACTTTGATATTAAGTAGTCTTTATATCCGTTGTCTACTGTTATCTGCTACCTGTTCATCAATACATACAGCAGTCGACGCTGTAGATTTCGTTGCACAACCGTATGTGTGCGTTAATTAACGACCGGCTCATTGAAACAATGTTATTAATTAAATTTTGTATGACCTTAAATAGTTAGTGACCATAAGTCTATGGTACATATGGAAAGCGGGGCTTAGTGTATATAGTTATTATCCAGTTTTAATTTGACAACAATTTTCACAGGTGCTATTTCCAACATCATCATTCAAAATGAAGAATTCCTGTACCAGAAGGGATTACGGAAGCAGCATATGTATAGCTAGAAGGTGAGGAATCTATATTTAGGTGAGTAAGGATGTTTTTATCATTTCCTTTATTTTCAATTCCTTACATATTTAATCGCTGTTACTCGCTCTCACCATTCTACTAACATTTCCAGGTAATATGTGTGCCGTCGTACTACGGAAAATGTGCAAAGTATGGCGTATGACGAAATGTCGACAAGCTAAAGAAGCCGCAGGCGCGTCCACAACTGTCCAGCCGTGAGAGATGTGTGGAGAGATGTATAGTTCTGTAACCAGGGAAGTGAGCCTGATCATTTTCGTGAGTAGAGGCCATTTAACCATCATCTATCTCGTGTCTTACTTCAAGGAGTTCGTGCTACATGTGAGTATCTCTCAATCTTTGTGATCCACAAATTGTAGATTTTGGTTTTCAATGAATACACATCCTTACCTAGCTACACTGATGAGTATATGGTTACGAGCTCTCCCAAAGCGAACCTTTGAAAACAGAAAATATTTTATTGTAACTTGCTGCTGTGGTAAGCATGTAAACGTTTTCGGAAGGAATATTTACCTCCTTGCTGTGAGGAGAACTATTCCAATTATGAGTTTAAATTGCAGATTTGAAGAATTTTATCTCCAAAGATATCCTGCAAACTCTATGTTTATAATAGGTTATTCAGATGCTAGCGTTTAGGTCAGAATATTTGTTGATATGTGTTTGTTCCCTTTTTTGTTGAAAGTTCTTCCTCTGGGAAATCTGTATTTTCCACAGGGGTATGTTTGTTTATGCGGATTATTGACACTCCATTTACTTGCACCTATCACTGTGTGCCTTTCAATTTGCCAATCAAATTCGCTAGGCATTTATTGCTTCTTATTCGAATTTAATTATTTTGGGACCTTTCGTCACCAAAAGCTCGCGTTGTACTTTGTCAGTCTACCTATATTTGACTGCTTGGAAAATTATTGACAAATTTACGTAGCATTCACCTTTTAGTGAAGGAGAAAATATGCATGGTACTGAATGAACTGTTATTGAAGGTAATAACATGCTGCTTTCAATACGCAACCAACGCGAATATTTAGCGGAGTTAACCAGACGATTACCTTATCAGAATGAATGTAAACTGTGATTATACTGTGATATTTGTGGATTTCTCTATGACGGGATTGATGCTAGAGTACGTTGATTCTAGTTCGAAGTTTTGGCTGGTGTTTAGACCTTCATTACTCATAGTAGTTTGTATTAGACTGTTTAATTTTCTGAATGACTTGAAAATTTATTACCCTGTGTTGTTTCTTTACGCACATTAATAGTTCTGTAATATTTATTAGAACGTTAGGTCTATGTCTTTCTCGTCTCTGTGGTCGTCGTTTATAAAAAGAGACGAATGTCTACTTGTATGCGTCCTTGATACTCTACATTTGAATTCGACTATGTTTTTCCAAGCTGTTTGTGAGAAAAGTGTAACATAACGTTGTCTTTAATTAATATTTTGTGTAACAATTATGATTAGTGAATATGATATATGGTACAGGCCTGAAATGTGTGGAACATTTACAGAATTAATCTGAGAATATTACTGTGAGGTCCGATGCGAGACTGATTTATGAAAAAGACGAATTCCAGCTTCAGAACGAAATTCTGAACGTTTGCCATCCTACCAGGGAATTTGTTCTCAGTGTTTACGTTCGGAGAATTGCATTGTTAATTTATTTTCACTTATACCTCCATTTGATTAAGCCGGAGAAGAGAGCCCAAATGATTCGTGAGTAAATGACTACTCATATCTATTTTGCTGTGTACTTCCTTCATGAACTGGTGTCATATTTGAGTACCTGTGAATGTGTGGGTTCGCCAAATCGATGTTGTCTCTGAATGAATACGCCTAGTATACTGTTGTATGAGTGTAGTGAATACTTTTATGAACACTTATAAAAGGAATACCTTTTGATGCATTGATCATTAGAAGAAGAGTTAAAAGTTCTGTTGCTATTCAGGAGCGCATGTGATTTGTTATTGCTTTGCTAATTTAATCTGTATTTCTCAAATTGTTGGTGTTTGTTTTGAATTAATGCACTTCTTTAGCTTAGCTGCAGTGTTGAAAATATCTTTGCGAACTCGCCCAAAACAAACCATTGTAAATAGAAGTATAGTTTATTGTAATTGGCTGCTATGGGATGCATATAAATTCATTCGCAAAGAATATGTGCATATTCTCTTCCTCGCTGTGTGAAAATACCTTCCAATCACGAGTTATATTTGCACGCGAGCAAAAGTTATACTCCAGAGTGTATATGCTATTAATGTGGTTGTCATGTTCTTGCGTTAAGGAAATTTCTCGATATCTGTTTTTCTCTTCGTGTCTAAACCTGTCTTCGTTCACGAAATGTGTGTTTTATAGTAGGGATTATGTGATTATTCAGAATATTAACATTCCGTATACTGGTGAATTTTCGCTGTGTATAACGCGCTTGTCTGTCTTATTTACGAGGATTTATTATTTCCGTTCCAATCTTAAAAACCTGAAGGTTTTAAGGCATCATGTAAAAAAGTTCATTGTGTGTGAACATATACGTTGAATGCTTGTCATTTTATTGGCAGGCTTGTATAATCCTCCACATTCTAAATAAGGACAACATACAGTGGCACGTGAATGAGAGAACGCATCCAAGTCATTTATCTTGCGGAGATATTATTTATCTGCATTATGTTGTACAGCATTGTCTTTTTTGAACTGGTTTAAATAATTCATTGTACAACCGAAGATTACTTATACCATAATATATATTCCTAAGACAGCCGGTATAGTGTTCTGATTAATACACCTAGTATAGTGTTACATGAGTGCAGTGAATATGTTTGTGAACACTTTTAAAAGGAAAACCTTTTGATGCATTGATGATTAGAAGAAGAATTGAATTACTGTTAAACGTTCAGTTGCTATTGTGGAGCGTATTTAAATGCCGATCGGAAAAAAGTGATTTGTTATTGCTTTGCTTGCGGAATAACAACTTAATATAGCAGATATATATTAACTGTGAATGTTTCTGATGTATTGTATCATGTGTTTCTAGTTATATTATATGAGAAATTAGCTCATATTTGCTTCTGTTCTGTGGTAGTGAAACTTGTGCATTTATACTGGACATATGTATTACCTGAGGTAGTATCTGTGCTGCTTCGCACTATTGGAATTCGTTTCATTGACGTACACAAATTTAGAATAATTTGATTTTGACTATCAGCGTAATTTCGAAATTAAAGCTGTAATTTCTTGGGCTAAATACTTGTAACATTTAGTACACCAGCATAATTGTTATTTGTCCGTCAACGTTTACGTAAATAACTGAACATATATGTGTATTTTAAGGAAAGTGGTATGTTACGTTCAAATTTACTGTGTACACGTTGCTAAATTGTATATCATTCTTATCGTAATAATTAGTGTTTTACAGTGCATATAGAACGTAGTCATTTAGCGCAGAATTAATTGACCATAAGTTATGGATTTCAACACTATCTCCTATCAAACATTGGGCGAATTTTCGGTGAACGCCCCCCATTTCAAGAAAGACTACATTTTCCTTTGCAAAATAGTCTCTTTCTATACGAAGAAATTATCTTAATTGGAAATATAACTTTTTCTCTCATACAATTTTTTCAGTTGTTCTAATGTGTTTGGTGATTGGTCTGCTGACATCTGGGATCATTATATCGTGGTCCCTATCTTAGTCAGTTACTATATATACTTGTTCTTGTTCGCTTCTTTATTGGTGTGCATGATTCGTACATACCTTGGTATATATACGTCGTTGGAACTTTGATATTAAGTAGTCTTTATATCCGTTGTCTACTGTTATCTGCTACCAGTTCATCAATACATACAGCAGTCGACGCTGTAGATTTCGTTGCACAACCGTATGTGTGCGTTAATTAACGACCGGCTCATTGAAACAATGTTATTAATTAAATTTTGTATGACCTTAAATAGTTAGTGACCATAAGTCTATGGTACATATGGAAAGCGGGGCTTAGTATATATAGTTATTATCCAGTTTTAATTTGACAACAATTTTCACAGGTGCTATTTCCAACATCATCATTCAAAATGAAGAATTCCTGTACCAGAAGGGATTACGGAAGCAGCATATGTATAGCTAGAAGGTGAGGAATCTATATTTAGGTGAGTAAGGATGTTTTTATCATTTCCTTTATTTTCAATTCCTTACATATTTAATCGCTGTTACTCGCTCTCACCATTCTACTAACATTTCCAGGTAATATGTGTGCCGTCGTACTACGGAAAATGTGCAAAGTATGGCGTATGACGAAATGTCGACAAGCTAAAGAAGCCGCAGGCGCGTCCACAACTGTCCAGCCGTGAGAGATGTGTGGAGAGATGTATAGTTCTGTAACCAGGGAAGTGAGCCTGATCATTTTCGTGAGTAGAGGCCATTTAACCATCATCTATCTCGTGTCTTACTTCAAGGAGTTCGTGCTACATGTGAGTATCTCTCAATCTTTGTGATCCACAAATTGTAGATTTTGGTTTTCAATGAATACACATCCTTACCTAGCTACACTGATGAGAATATGGTTACGAGCTCTCCCAAAGCGAACCTTTGAAAACAGAAAATATTTTATTGTAACTTGCTGCTGTGGTAAGCATGTAAACGTTTTCGGAAGGAATATTTACCTCCTTGCTGTGAGGAGAACTATTCCAATTATGAGTTTAAATTGCAGATTTGAAGAATTTTATCTCCAAAGATATCCTGCAAACTCTATGTTTATAATAGGTTATTCAGATGCTAGCGTTTAGGTCAGAATATTTGTTGATATGTGTTTGTTCCCTTTTTTGTTGAAAGTTCTTCCTCTGGGAAATCTGTATTTTCCACAGGGGTATGTTTGTTTATGCGGATTATTGACACTCCATTTACTTGCACCTATCACTGTGTGCCTTTCAATTTGCCAATCAAATTCGCTAGGCATTTATTGCTTCTTATTCGAATTTAATTATTTTGGGACTTTTCGTCACCAAAAGCTCGCGTTGTACTTTGTCAGTCTACCTATATTTGACTGCTTGGAAAATTATTGACAAATTTACGTAGCATTCACCTTTTAGTGAAGGAGAAAAATGCATGGTACTGAATGAACTGTTATTGAAGGTCATAACATGCTGCTTTCAATACGCAACCAACGCGAATATTTAGCGGAGTTAACCAGACGATTTCCTTATCAGAATGAATGTAAACTGTGATTATACTGTGATATTTGTGGATTTCTCTATGACGGGATTGATGCTAGAGTACGTTGATTCTAGTTCGAAGTTTTGGCTGGTGTTTAGACCTTCATTACTCATAGTAGTTTGTATTAGACTGTTTAATTTTCTGAATGACTTGAAAATTTATTACTCTGTGTTGTTTCTTTACGCACATTAATAGTTCTGTTATATTTATTAGAACGTTAGGTCTATGTCTTTCTCGTCTCTGTGGTCGTCGTTTATAAAAAGAGACGAATGTCTACTTGTATGCGTCCTTGATACTCTACATTTGAATTCGACTATGTTTTTTTCCAAGCTGTTTGTGAGAAAAGTGTAACATAACGTTGTCTTTAATTAATATTTTGTGTAACAATTATGATTAGTGAATATGATATGTGGTACATGCCTGAAATGTGTGGAACATTTACAGAATTAATCTGAGAATATTACTGTGAGGTCCGATTCGAGACTGATTTATGGAAAAGACGAATTCCAGCTTCAGAACGAAATTCTGAACGTTTGCCATCCTACCAGGGAATTTGTTCTCAGTGTTTACGTTCGGAGAATTGCATTGTTAATTTATTTTCACTTATACCTCCATTTGATTAAGCCGGAGAAGAGAGCCCAAATGATTCGTGAGTAAATGACTACTCATATCTATTTTGCCGTGTACTTCCTTCATGAACTGGTGTCATATTTGAGTACCTGTGAATGTGTGGGTTCGCCAAATCGATGTTGTCTCTGAATGAATACGCCTAGTATACTGTTGTATGAGTGTAGTGAATACTTTTATGAACACTTATAAAAGGAATACCTTTTGATGCATTGATCATTAGAAGAAGAGTTAAAAGTTCTGTTGCTATTCAGGAGCGCATGTGATTTGTTATTGCTTTGCTAATTTAATCTGTATTTCTCAAATTGTTGGTGTTTGTTTTGAATTAATGCACTTCTTTAGCTTAGCTGCAGTGTTGAGAATATCTTTGCGAACTCGCCCAAAACAAACCATTGTAAATAGAAGTATAGTTTATTGTAATTGGCTGCTATGGGATGCATATAAATTCATTCGCAAAGAATATGTGCATATTCTCTTCCTCGCTGTGTGAAAATACCTTCCAATCACGAGTTATATTTGCACGCGAGCAAAAGTTATACTCCAGAGTGTATATGCTATTAATGTGGTTGTCATGTTCTTGCGTTAAGGAAATTTCTCGATATCTGTTTTTCTCTTCGTGTCTAAACCTGTCTTCGTTCACGAAATGTGTGTTTTATAGTAGGGATTATGTGATTATTCAGAATATTAACATTCCGTATACTGGTGAATTTTCGCTGTGTATAACGCGCTTGTCTGTCTTATTTACGAGGATTTATTATTTCCGTTCCAATCTTAAAAACCTGAAGGTTTTAAGGCATCATGTAATAAAGTTCATTGTGTGTGAACATATACGTTGAATGCTTGTCATTTTATTGGCAGGCTTGTATAATCCTCCACATTCTAAATAAGGACAACATACAGTGGCACGTGAATGAGAGAACGCATCCAAGTCATTTATCTTGCGGAGATATTATTTATCTGCATTATGTTGTACAGCATTGTCCTTTTTGAACTGGTTTAAATAATTCATTGTACAACCGAAGATTACTTATACCATAATATATATTCCTAAGACAGCCGGTATAGTGTTCTGATTAATACACCTAGTATAGTGTTACATGAGTGCAGTGAATATGTTTGTGAACACTTTTAAAAGGAAAACCTTTTGATGCATTGATGATTAGAAGAAGAATTGAATTACTGTTAAACGTTCAGTTGCTATTGTGGAGCGTATTTAAATGCCGATCGGAAAAAAGTGATTTGTTATTGCTTTGCTTGCGGAATAACAACTTAATATAGCAGATATATATTAACTGTGAATGTTTCTGATGTATTGTATCATGTGTTTCTAGTTATATTATATGAGAAATTAGCTCATATTTGCTTCTGTTCTGTGGTAGTGAAACTTGTGCATTTATACTGGACATATGTATTACCTGAGGTAGTATCTGTGCTGCTTCGCACTATTGGAATTCGTTTCATTGACGTACACAAATTTAGAATAATTTGATTTTGACTATCAGCGTAATTTCGAAATTAAAGCTGTAATTTCTTGGGCTAAATACTTGTAACATTTAGTACACCAGCATAATTGTTATTTGTCCGTCAACGTTTACGTAAATAACTGAACATATATGTGTATTTTAAGGAAAGTGGTATGTTACGTTCAAATTTACTGTGTACACGTTGCTAAATTGTATATCATTCTTATCGTAATAATTAGTGTTTTACAGTGCATATAGAACGTAGTCATTTAGCGCAGAATTAATTGACCATAAGTTATGGATTTCAACACTATCTCCTATCAAACATTGGGCGAATTTTCGGTGAACGCCCCCCATTTCAAGAAAGACTACATTTTCCTTTGCAAAATAGTCTCTTTCTATACGAAGAAATTATCTTAATTGGAAATATAACTTTTTCTCTCATACAATTTTTTCAGTTGTTCTAATGTGTTTGGTGATTGGTCTGCTGACATCTGGGATCATTATATCGTGGTCCCTATCTTAGTCAGTTACTATATATACTTGTTCTTGTTCGCTTCTTTATTGGTGTGCATGATTCGTACATACCTTGGTATATATACGTCGTTGGAACTTTGATATTAAGTAGTCTTTATATCCGTTGTCTACTGTTATCTGCTACCAGTTCATCAATACATACAGCAGTCGACGCTGTAGATTTCGTTGCACAACCGTATGTGTGCGTTAATTAACGACCGGCTCATTGAAACAATGTTATTAATTAAATTTTGTATGACCTTAAATAGTTAGTGACCATAAGTCTATGGTACATATGGAAAGCGGGGCTTAGTATATATAGTTATTATCCAGTTTTAATTTGACAACAATTTTCACAGGTGCTATTTCCAACATCATCATTCAAAATGAAGAATTCCTGTACCAGAAGGGATTACGGAAGCAGCATATGTATAGCTAGAAGGTGAGGAATCTATATTTAGGTGAGTAAGGATGTTTTTATCATTTCCTTTATTTTCAATTCCTTACATATTTAATCGCTGTTACTCGCTCTCACCATTCTACTAACATTTCCAGGTAATATGTGTGCCGTCGTACTACGGAAAATGTGCAAAGTATGGCGTATGACGAAATGTCGACAAGCTAAAGATGCCGCAGGCGCGTCCACAACTGTCCAGCCGTGAGAGATGTGTGGAGAGATGTATAGTTCTGTAACCAGGGAAGTGAGCCTGATCATTTTCGTGAGTAGAGGCCATTTAACCATCATCTATCTCGTGTCTTACTTCAAGGAGTTCGTGCTACATGTGAGTATCTCTCAATCTTTGTGATCCACAAATTGTAGATTTTGGTTTTCAATGAATACACATCCTTACCTAGCTACACTGATGAGAATATGGTTACGAGCTCTCCCAAAGCGAACCTATGAAAACAGAAAATATTTTATTGTAACTTGCTGCTGTGGTAAGCATGTAAACGTTTTCGGAAGGAATATTTACCTCCTTGCTGTGAGGAGAACTATTCCAATTATGAGTTTAAATTGCAGATTTGAAGAATTTTATCTCCAAAGATATCCTGCAAACTCTATGTTTATAATAGGTTATTCAGATGCTAGCGTTTAGGTCAGAATATTTGTTGATATGTGTTTGTTCCCTTTTTTGTTGAAAGTTCTTCCTCTGGGAAATCTGTATTTTCCACAGGGGTATGTTTGTTTATGCGGATTATTGACACTCCATTTACTTGCACCTATCACTGTGTGCCTTTCAATTTGCCAATCAAATTCGCTAGGCATTTATTGCTTCTTATTCGAATTTAATTATTTTGGGACTTTTCGTCACCAAAAGCTCGCGTTGTACTTTGTCAGTCTACCTATATTTGACTGCTTGGAAAATTATTGACAAATTTACGTAGCATTCACCTTTTAGTGAAGGAGAAAAATGCATGGTACTGAATGAACTGTTATTGAAGGTAATAACATGCTGCTTTCAATACGCAACCAACGCGAATATTTAGCGGAGTTAACCAGACGATTTCCTTATCAGAATGAATGTAAACTGTGATTATACTGTGATATTTGTGGATTTCTCTATGACGGGATTGATGCTAGAGTACGTTGATTCTAGTTCGAAGTTTTGGCTGGTGTTTAGACCTTCATTACTCATAGTAGTTTGTATTAGACTGTTTAATTTTCTGAATGACTTGAAAATTTATTACTCTGTGTTGTTTCTTTACGCACATTAATAGTTCTGTTATATTTATTAGAACGTTAGGTCTATGTCTTTCTCGTCTCTGTGGTCGTCGTTTATAAAAAGAGACGAATGTCTACTTGTATGCGTCCTTGATACTCTACATTTGAATTCGACTATGTTTTTTTCCAAGCTGTTTGTGAGAAAAGTGTAACATAACGTTGTCTTTAATTAATATTTTGTGTAACAATTATGATTAGTGAATATGATATGTGGTACATGCCTGAAATGTGTGGAACATTTACAGAATTAATCTGAGAATATTACTGTGAGGTCCGATTCGAGACTGATTTATGGAAAAGACGAATTCCAGCTTCAGAACGAAATTCTGAACGTTTGCCATCCTACCAGGGAATTTGTTCTCAGTGTTTACGTTCGGAGAATTGCATTGTTAATTTATTTTCACTTATACCTCCATTTGATTAAGCCGGAGAAGAGAGCCCAAATGATTCGTGAGTAAATGACTACTCATATCTATTTTGCCGTGTACTTCCTTCATGAACTGGTGTCATATTTGAGTACCTGTGAATGTGTGGGTTCGCCAAATCGATGTTGTCTCTGAATGAATACGCCTAGTATACTGTTGTATGAGTGTAGTGAATACTTTTATGAACACTTATAAAAGGAATACCTTTTGATGCATTGATCATTAGAAGAAGAGTTAAAAGTTCTGTTGCTATTCAGGAGCGCATGTGATTTGTTATTGCTTTGCTAATTTAATCTGTATTTCTCAAATTGTTGGTGTTTGTTTTGAATTAATGCACTTCTTTAGCTTAGCTGCAGTGTTGAGAATATCTTTGCGAACTCGCCCAAAACAAACCATTGTAAATAGAAGTATAGTTTATTGTAATTGGCTGCTATGGGATGCATATAAATTCATTCGCAAAGAATATGTGCATATTCTCTTCCTCGCTGTGTGAAAATACCTTCCAATCACGAGTTACATTTGCACGCGAGCAAAAGTTATACTCCAGAGTGTATATGCTATTAATGTGGTTGTCATGTTCTAGCGTTAAGGAAATTTCTCGATATCTGTTTTTCTCTTCGTGTCTAAACCTTTCTTCGTTCACGAAATGTGTGTTTTATAGTAGGGATTATGTGATTATTCAGAATATTAACATTCCGTATACTGGTGAATTTCCGCTGTGTATAACGCGCTTGTCTGTCTTATTTACGAGGATTTATTATTTCCGTTCCAATCTTAAAAACCTGAATGTTTTAATGCATCATGTAATAAAGTTCATTGTGTGTGAACATATACGTTGAATGCTTGTCATTTTATTGGCAGGCTTATATAATCCTCCACATTCTAAATAAGGACAACATACAGTGGCACGTGAATGAGAGAACGCATCCAAGTTATTTATCTTGCGGAGATATTATTTATCTGCATTATGTTGTACAGCATTGTCTTTTTTGAACTGGTTTAAATAATTCATTGTACATCCGAAGATTACTTATACCATAATATATATTCCTAGGACAGCCGGTATAGTGTTCTGATTAATACACCTAGTATAGTGTTACATGAGTGCAGTGAATATGTTTGTGAACACTTTTAAAAGGAGAACCTTTTGATGCATTGATGATTAGAAGAAGAATTGAATTACTGTTAAACGTTCAGTTGCTATTGTGGAGCGTATTTAAATGCCGATCGGAAAACAGTGATTTGTTATTGCTTTGCTTGCAGAATTACAACTTAATATAGCAGATATATATTACCTGTGAATGTTTCTGATGTATTGTATCATGTGTTTCTAGTTAAATTATATGAGAAATTAGCTCATATTTGCTTCTGTTCTGTGGTAGTGAAACTTGTGCATTTATACTGGACATATGTATTACCTGAGGTAGTATCTGTGCTATTTCGCACTATTGGAATTCGTTTCATTGACGTACACAAATTTAGAATAATTTGATTTTGACTATCAGCGTAATTTCGAAATTAAAGCTGTAATTTCTTGGGCTAAATACTTGTAACATTTAGTACACCAGCATAATTGTTATTTGTCCGTCAACGTTTACGTAAATAACTGAACATATATGTGTATTTTAAGGAAAGTGGTATGTTACGTTCAAATTTACTATGTACACGTTGCTAAATTGTATATCATTCTTATCGTAATAATTAGTGTTTTACAGTGCATATAGAACGTAGTCATTTAGCGCAGAATTAATTGACCATAAGTTATGGATTTCAACACTATCTCCTATCAAACATTGGGCGAATTTTCGGTGAACGCCCCCCATTTCAAGAAAGACTACATTTTCCTTTGCAAAATAGTCTCTTTCTATACGAAGAAATTATCTTAATTGGAAATATAACTTTTTCTCTCATACAATTTTTTCAGTTATTCTAATGTGTTTGGTGATTGGTCTGCTGACATCTGGGATCATTATATCGTGGTCCCTATCTTAGTCAGTTACTATATATACTTGTTCTTGTTCGCTTCTTTATTGGTGTGCATGATTCGTACATACCTTGGTATATATACGTCGTTGGAACTTTGATATTAAGTAGTCTTTATATCCGTTGTCTACTGTTATCTGCTACCTGTTCATCAATACATACAGCAGTCGACGCTGTAGATTTCGTTGCACAACCGTATGTGTGCGTTAATTAACGACCGGCTCATTGAAACAATGTTATTAATTAAATTTTGTATGACCTTAAATAGTTAGTGACCATAAGTCTATGGTACATATGGAAAGCGGGGCTTAGTATATATAGTTATTATCCAGTTTTAATTTGACAACAATTTTCACAGGTGCTATTTCCAACATCATCATTCAAAATGAAGAATTCCTGTACCAGAAGGGATTACGGAAGCAGCATATGTATAGCTAGAAGGTGAGGAATCTATATTTAGGTGAGTAAGGATGTTTTTATCATTTCCTTTATTTTCAATTCCTTACATATTTAATCGCTGTTACTCGCTCTCACCATTCTACTAACATTTCCAGGTAATATGTGTGCCGTCGTAATACGGAAAATGTGCAAAGTATGGCGTATGACGAAATGTCGACAAGCTAAAGAAGCCGCAGGCGCGTCCACAACTGTCCAGCCGTGAGAGATGTGTGGAGAGATGTATAGTTCTGTAACCAGGGAAGTGAGCCTGATCATTTTCGTGAGTAGAGGCCATTTAACCATCATCTATCTCGTGTCTTACTTCAAGGAGTTCGTGCTACATGTGAGTATCTCTCAATCTTTGTGATCCACAAATTGTAGATTTTGGTTTTCAATGAACACACATCCTTACCTAGCTACACTGATGAGAATATGGTTACGAGCTCTCCCAAAGCGAACCTTTGAAAACAGAAAATATTTTATTGTAACTTGCTGCTGTGGTAAGCATGTAAACGTTTCCGGAAGGAATATTTACCTCCTTGCTGTGAGGAGAACTATTCCAATTATGAGTTTAAATTGCAGATTTGAAGAATTTTATCTCCAAAGATATCCTGCAAACTCTATGTTTATAATAGGTTATTCAGATGCTAGCGTTTAGGTCAGAATATTTGTTGATATGTGTTTGTTCCCTTTTTTGTTGAAAGTTCTTCCTCTGGGAAATCTGTATTTTCCACAGGGGTATGTTTGTTTATGCGGATTATTGACACTCCATTTACTTGCACCTATCACTGTGTGCCTTTCAATTTGCCAATCAAATTCGCTAGGCATTTATTGCTTCTTATTCGAATTTAATTATTTTGGGACTTTTCGTCACCAAACGCTCGCGTTGTACTTTGTCAGTCTACCTATATTTGACTGCTTGGAAAATTATTGACAAATTTACGTAGCATTCACCTTTTAGTGAAGGAGAAAATATGCATGGTACTGAATGAACTGTTATTGAAGGTAATAACATGCTGCTTTCAATACGCAACCAACGCGAATATTTAGCGGAGTTAACCAGACGATTACCTTATCAGAATGAATGTAAACTGTGATTATACTGTGATATTTGTGGATTTCTCTATGACGGGATTGATGCTAGACTACGTTGATTCTAGTTCGAAGTTTTGGCTGGTGTTTAGACCTTCATTACTCATAGTAGTTTGTATTAGACTGTTTAATTTTCTGAATGACTTGAAAATTTATTACCCTGTGTTGTTTCTTTACGCACATTAATAGTTCTGTAATATTTATTAGAACGTTAGGTCTATGTCTTTCTCGTCTCTGTGGTCGTCGTTTATAAAAAGAGACGAATGTCTACTTGTATGCGTCCTTGATACTCTACATTTGAATTCGACTATGTTTCTTTCCAAGCTGTTGGTGAGAAAAGTGTAACATAACGTTGTCTTTAATTAATATTTTGTGTAACAATTATGATTAGTCAATATGATATGTGGTACATGCCTGAAATGTGTGGAACATTTACAGAATTAATCTGAGAATATTACTGTGAGGTCCGATGCGAGACTGATTTATGAAAAAGACGAATTCCAGCTTCAGAACGAAATTCTGAACGTTTGCCATCCTACCAGGGAATTTGTTCTCAGTGTTTACGTTCGGAGAATTGCATTGTTAATTTATTTTCACTTATACCTCCATTTGATTAAGCCGGAGAAGAGAGACCAAATGATTCGTGAGTAAATGACCACTCATATCTATTTTGCTGTGTACTTCCTTCATGAACTGGTGTCATATTTGAGTACCTGTGAATGTGTGGGTTCGCCAAATCGATGTTGTCTCTGAATGAATACGCCTAGTATACTGTTGTATGAGTGTAGTAAATACTTTTATGAACACTTATAAAAGGAATACCTTTTGATGCATTGATCATTAGAAGAAGAGTTGAAAGTTCTGTTGCTATTCAGGAGCGCATGTGATTTGTTATTGCTTTGCTAATTTAATCTGTATTTCTCAAATTGTTGGTGTTTGTTTTGAATTAATGCACTTCTTTAGCTTAGCTGCAGTGTTGAGAATATCTTTGCGAACTCGCCCAAAACAAACCATTGTAAATAGAAGTATAGTTTATTGTAATTGGCTGCTATGGGATGCATATAAATTCATTCGCAAAGAATATGTGCATATTCTCTTCCTCGCTGTGTGAAAATACCTTCTAATCACGAGTTATATTTGCACGCGTGCAAAAGTTATACTCCAGAGTGTATATGCTATTAATGTGGTTGTCATGTTCTAGCGTTAAGGAAATTTCTCGATATCTGTTTTTCTCTTCGTGTCTAAACCTGTCTTCGTTCACGAAATGTGTGTTTTATAGTAGGGATTATGTGATTATTCAGAATATTAACATTCCGTATACTGGTGAATTTTCGCTGTGTATAACGCGCTTGTCTGTCTTATTTACGAGGATTTATTATTTCCGTTCCAATCTTAAAAACCTGAAGGTTTTAAGGCATCATGTAATAAAGTTCATTGTGTGTGAACATATAAGTTGAATGCTTGTCATTTTATTGGCAGGCTTATATAATCCTCCACATTCTAAATAAGGACAACATACAGTGGCACGTGAATGAGAGAACGCATCCAAGTTATTTATCTTGCGGAGATATTATTTATCTGCATTATGTTGTACAGCATTTTCTTTTTTGAACTGGTTTAAATAATTCATTGTACATCCGAAGATTACTTATACCATAATATATATTCCTAGGACAGCCGGTATAGTGTTCTGATTAATACACCTAGTATAGTGTTACATGAGTGCAGTGAATATGTTTGTGAACACTTTTAAAAGGAGAACCTTTTGATGCATTGATGATTAGAAGAAGAATTGAATTACTGTTAAACGTTCAGTTGCTATTGTGGAGCGTATTTAAATGCCGATCGGAAAACAGTGATTTGTTATTGCTTTGCTTGCGGAATTACAACTTAATATAGCAGATATATATTACCTGTGAATGTTTCTGATGTATTGTATCATGTGTTTCTAGTTAAATTATATGAGAAATTAGCTCATATTTGCTTCTGTTCTGTGATAGTGAAACTTGTGCATTTATACTGGACATATGTATTACCTGAGGTAGTATCTGTGCTATTTCGCACTATTGGAATTCGTTTCATTGACGTACACAAATTTAGAATAATTTGATTTTGACTATCAGCGTAATTTCGAAATTAAAGCTGTAATTTCTTGGGCTAAATACTTGTAACATTTAGTACACCAGCATAATTGTTATTTGTCCGTCAACGTTTACGTAAATAACTGAACATATATGTGTATTTTAAGGAAAGTGGTATGTTACGTTCAAATTTACTATGTACACGTTGCTAAATTGTATATCATTCTTATCGTAATAATTAGTGTTTTACAGTGCATATAGAACGTAGTCATTTAGCGCAGAATTAATTGACCATAAGTTATGGATTTCAACACTATCTCCTATCAAACATTGGGCGAATTTTCGGTGAACGCCCCCCATTTCAAGAAAGACTACATTTTCCTTTGCAAAATAGTCTCTTTCTATACGAAGAAATTATCTTAATTGGAAATATAACTTTTTCTCTCATACAATTTTTTCAGTTATTCTAATGTGTTTGGTGATTGGTCTGCTGACATCTGGGATCATTATATCGTGGTCCCTATCTTAGTCAGTTACTATATATACTTGTTCTTGTTCGCTTCTTTATTGGTGTGCATGATTCGTACATACCTTGGTATATATACGTCGTTGGAACTTTGATATTAAGTAGTCTTTATATCCGTTGTCTACTGTTATCTGCTACCTGTTCATCAATACATACAGCAGTCGACGCTGTAGATTTCGTTGCACAACCGTATGTGTGCGTTAATTAACGACCGGCTCATTGAAACAATGTTATTAATTAAATTTTGTATGACCTTAAATAGTTAGTGACCATAAGTCTATGGTACATATGGAAAGCGGGGCTTAGTATATATAGTTATTATCCAGTTTTAATTTGACAACAATTTTCACAGGTGCTATTTCCAACATCATCATTCAAAATGAAGAATTCCTGTACCAGAAGGGATTACGGAAGCAGCATATGTATAGCTAGAAGGTGAGGAATCTATATTTAGGTGAGTAAGGATGTTTTTATCATTTCCTTTATTTTCAATTCCTTACATATTTAATCGCTGTTACTCGCTCTCACCATTCTACTAACATTTCCAGGTAATATGTGTGCCGTCGTACTACGGAAAATGTGCAAAGTATGGCGTATGACGAAATGTCGACAAGCTAAAGAAGCCGCAGGCGCGTCCACAACTGTCCAGCCGTGAGAGATGTGTGGAGAGATGTATAGTTCTGTAACCAGGGAAGTGAGCCTGATCATTTTCGTGAGTAGAGGCCATTTAACCATCATCTATCTCGTGTCTTACTTCAAGGAGTTCGTGCTACATGTGAGTATCTCTCAATCTTTGTGATCCACAAATTGTAGATTTTGGTTTTCAATGAATACACATCCTTACCTAGCTACACTGATGAGAATATGGTTACGAGCTCTCCCAAAGCGAACCTTTGAAGACAGAAAATATTTTATTGTAACTTGATGCTGTGGTAAGCATGTAAACGTTTTCGGAAGGAATATTTACCTCCTTGCTGTGAGGAGAACTATTCCAATTATGAGTTTAAATTGCAGATTTGAAGAATTTTATCTCCAAATATATCCTGCAAACTCTATGTTTATAATAGGTTATTCAGATGCTAGCGTTTAGGTCAGAATATTTGTTGATATGTGTTTGTTCCCTTTTTTGTTGAAAGTTCTTCCTCTGGGAAATCTGTATTTTCCACAGGGGTATGTTTGTTTATGCGGATTATTGACACTCCATTTACTTGCACCTATCACTGTGTGCCTTTCAATTTGCCAATCAAATTCGCTAGGCATTTATTGCTTCTTATTCGAATTTAATTATTTTGGGACTTTTCGTCACCAAAAGCTCGCGTTGTACTTTGTCAGTCTACCTATATTTGACTGCTTGGAAAATTATTGACAAATTTACGTAGCATTCACCTTTTAGTGAAGGAGAAAATATGCATGGTACTGAATGAACTGTTATTGAAGGTAATAACATGCTGCTTTCTATACGCAACCAACGCGAATATTTAGCGGAGTTAACCAGACGATTACCTTATCAGAATGAATGTAAACTGTGATTATACTGTGATATTTGTGGATTTCTCTATGACGGGATTGATGCTAGAGTACGTTGATTCTAGTTCGAAGTTTTGGCTGGTGTTTAGACCTTCATTACTCATAGTAGTTTGTATTAGACTGTTTAATTTTCTGAATGACTTGAAAATTTATTACCCTGTGTTGTTTCTTTACGCACATTAATAGTTCTGTAATATTTATTAGAACGTTAGGTCTATGTCTTTCTCGTCTCTGTGGTCGTCGTTTATAAAAAGAGACGAATGTCTACTTGTATGCGTCCTTGATACTCTACATTTGAATTCGACTATGTTTCTCTCCAAGCTGTTGGTGAGAAAAGTGTAACATAACGTTGTCTTTAATTAATATTTTGTGTAACAATTATGATTAGTGAATATGATATGTGGTACATGCCTGAAATGTGTGGAACATTTACAGAATTAATCTGAGAATATTACTGTGAGGTCCGATGCGAGACTGATTTATGAAAAAGACGAATTCCAGCTTCAGAACGAAATTCTGAACGTTTGCCATCCTACCAGGGAATTTGTTCTCAGTGTTTACGTTCGGAGAATTGCATTGTTAATTTATTTTCACTTATACCTCCATTTGATTAAGCCGGAGAAGAGAGCCCAAATGACTACTCATATCTATTTTGCTGTGTACTTCCTTCATGAACTGGTGTCATATTTGAGTACCTGTGAATGTGTGGGTTCGCCAAATCGATGTTGTCTCTGAATGAATACGCCTAGTATACTGTTGTATGAGTGTAGTGAATACTTTTATGAACACTTATAAAAGGAATACCTTTTGATGCATTGATCATTAGAAGAAGAGTTGAAAGTTCTGTTGCTATTCAGGAGCGCATGTGATTTGTTATTGCTTTGCTAATTTAATCTGTATTTCTCAAATTGTTGGTGTTTTTTTTGAATTAATGCACTTCTTTAGCTTAGCTGCAGTGTTGAGAATATCTTTGCGAACTCGCCCAAAACAAACCATTGTAAATAGATGTATAGTTTATTGTAATTGGCTGCTATGGGATGCATATAAATTCATTCGCAAGAATGTGTGCATATTCTTTTCCTCGCTGTGTGAAAGTACCTTCCAATCACGAGTTATATTTGCACGCGTGCAAAAGTTATACTCCAGAGTGTATATGCTATTAATGTGGTTGTCATGTTCTAGCGTTAAGGAAATTTCTCGATATCTGTTTTTCTCTTCGTGTCTAAACCTGTCTTCGTTCACGAAATGTGTGTTTTATAGTAGGGATTATGTGATTATTCAGAATATTAACATACCGTATACTGGTGAACTTTCGCTGTGTATAACGCGCTTGTCTGTCTTATTTACGAGGATTTATTATTTCCGTTCCAATCTTAAAAACCTGAAGGTTTTAAGGCACCATGTAATAAAGTCCATTGTGTGTGAACATATACGTTGAATGCTTGTCATTTTATTGGCAGGCTTATATAATCCTCCACATTCTAAATAAGGACAACATACAGTGGCACGTGAATGAGAGAACGCATCCAAGTTATTTATCTTGCGGAGATATTATTTATCTGCATTATGTTGTACAGCATTGTCTTTTTTGAACTGGTTTAAATAATTCATTGTACATCCGAAGATTACTTATACCATAATATATATTCCTAGGACAGCCGGTATAGTGTTCTGATTAATACACCTAGTATAGTGTTACATGAGTGCAGTGAATATGTTTGCGAACACTTTTAAAAGAAAACCTTTTGATGCATTGATGATTAGAAGAAGAATTGAATTACTGTTAAACGTTCAGTTGCTATTGTGGAGCGTATTTAAATGCCGATCGGAAAAAAGTGATTTGTTGTTGCTTTGCTTGCGGAATTACAACTTAATATAGCAGATATATATTACCTGTGAATGTTTCTGATGTATTGTATCATGTGTTTCTAGTTAAATTATATGAGAAATTAGCTCATATTTGCTTCTGTTCTGTGGTAGTGAAACTTGTGCATTTATACTGGACATATGTATTACCTGAGGTAGTATCTGTGCTGCTTCGCACTATTGGAATTCGTTTCATTGACGTACACAAATTTAGAATAATTTGATTTTGACTATCAGCGTAATTTCGAAATTAAAGCGTTAATTTCTTGGGCTAAATACTTGTAACATTTAGTACACCAGCATAATTGTTATTTGTCCGTCAACGTTTACGTAAATAACTGAACATATATGTGTATTTTAAGGAAAGTGGTATGTTACGTCAAATTTACTATGTACACGTTGCTAAATTGTATATCATTCTTATCGTAATAATTAGTGTTTTACAGTGCATATAGAACGTAGTCATTTAGCGCAGAATTAATTGACCATAAGTTATGGATTTCAACACTATCTCCTATCAAACATTGGGCGAATTTTCGGTGAACGCCCCCCATTTCAAGAAAGACTACATTTTCCTTTGCAAAATAGTCTCTTTCTATACGAAGAAATTATCTTAATTGGAAATATAACTTTTTCTCTCATACAATTTTTTCAGTTATTCTAATGTGTTTGGTGATTGGTCTGCTGACATCTGGGATCATTATATCGTGGTCCCTATCTTAGTCAGTTACTATATATACTTGTTCTTGTTCGCTTCTTTATTGGTGTGCATGATTCGTACATACCTTGGTATATATACGTCGTTGGAACTTTGATATTAAGTAGTCTTTATATCCGTTGTCTACTGTTATCTGCTACATGTTCATCAATACATACAGCAGTCGACGCTGTAGATTTCGTTGCACAACCGTATGTGTGCGTTAATTAACGACCGGCTCATTGAAACAATGTTATTAATTAAATTTTGTATGACCTTAAATAGTTAGTGACCATAAGTCTATGGTACATATGGAAAGCGGGGCTTAGTATATATAGTTATTATCCAGTTTTAATTTGACAACAATTTTCACAGGTGCTATTTCCAACATCATCATTCAAAATGAAGAATTCCTGTACCAGAAGGGATTACGGAAGCAGCATATGTATAGCTAGAAGGTGAGGAATCTATATTTAGGTGAGTAAGGATGTTTTTATCATTTCCTTTATTTTCAATTCCTTACATATTTAATCGCTGTTACTCGCTCTCACCATTCTACTAACATTTCCAGGTAATATGTGTGCCGTCGTACTACGTAAAATGTGCAAAGTATGGCGTATGACGAAATGTCGACAAGCTAAAGAAGCCGCAGGCGCGTCCACAACTGTCCAGCCGTGAGAGATGTGTGGAGAGATGTATAGTTCTGTAACCAGGGAAGTGAGCCTGATCATTTTCGTGAGTAGAGGCCATTTAACCATCATCTATCTCGTGTCTTACTTCAAGGAGTTCGTGCTACATGTGAGTATCTCTCAATCTTTGTGATCCACAAATTGTAGATTTTGGTTTTCAATGAATACACATCCTTACCTAGCTACACTGATGAGAATATGGTTACGAGCTCTCCCAAAGCGAACCTTTGAAAACAGAAAATATTTTATTGTAACTTGCTGCTGTGGTAAGCATTTAAACGTTTTCGGAAGGAATATTTACCTCCTTGCTGTGAGGAGAACTATTCCAATTATGAGTTTAAATTGCAGATTTGAAGAATTTTATCTCCAAAGATATCCTGCAAATTCTATGTTTATAATAGGTTATTCAGATGCTAGCGTTTAGGTCAGAATATTTGTTGATATGTGTTTGTTCCCTTTTTTGTTGAAAGTTCTTCCTCTGGGAAATCTGTATTTTCCACAGGGGTATGTTTGTTTATGCGGATTATTGACACTCCATTTACTTGCACCTATCACTGTGTGCCTTTCAATTTGCCAATCAAATTCGCTAGGCATTTATTGCTTCTTATTCGAATTTAATTATTTTGGGACTTTTCGTCACCAAAAGCTCGCGTTGTACTTTGTCAGTCTACCTATATTTGACTGCTTGGAAAATTATTGACAAATTTACGTAGCATTCACCTTTTAGTGAAGGAGAAAATATGCATGGTACTGAATGAACTGTTATTGAAGGTAATAACATGCTGCTTTCAATACGCAACCAACGCGAATATTTAGCGGAGTTAACCAGACGATTACCTTATCAGAATGAATGTAAACTGTGATTATACTGTGATATTTGTGGATTTCTCTATGACGGGATTGATGCTAGAGTACGTTGATTCTAGTTCGAAGTTTTGGCTGGTGTTTAGACCTTCATTACTCATAGTAGTTAGTATTAGACTGTTTAATTTTCTGAATGACTTGAAAATTTATTACCCTGTGTTGTTTCTTTACGCACATTAATAGTTCTGTAATATTTATTAGAACGTTAGGTCTATGTCTTTCTCGTCTCTGTGGTCGTCGTTTATAAAAAGAGACGAATGTCTACTTGTATGCGTCCTTGATACTCTACATTTGAATTCGACTATGTTTTTTTCCAAGCTGTTGGTGAGAAAAGTGTAACATAACGTTGTCTTTAATTAATATTTTGTGTAACAATTATGATTAGTGAATATGATATGTGGTACATGCTTGAAATGTGTGGAACATTTACAGAATTAATCTGAGAATATTACTGTGAGGTCCGATGCGAGACTGATTTATGAAAAAGACGAATTCCAGCTTCAGAACGAAATTCTGAACGTTTGCCATCCTACCAGGGAATTTGTTCTCAGTGTTTACGTTCGGAGAATTGCATTGTTAATTTATTTTCACTTATACCTCCATTTGATTAAGCCGGAGAAGAGAGCCCAAATGATTCGTGAGTAAATGACTACTCATATCTATTTTGCTGTGTACTTCCTTCATGAACTGGTGTCATATTTGAGTACCTGTGAATGTGTGGGTTCGCCAAATCGATGTTGTCTCTGAATGAATACGCCTAGTATACTGTCGTATGAGTGTAGTGAATACTTTTATGAACACTTATAAAAGGAATACCTTTTGATGCATTGATCATTAGAAGAAGAGTTGAAAGTTCTGTTGCTATTCAGGAGCGCATGTGATTTGTTATTGCTTTGCTAATTTAATCTGTATTTCTCAAATTGTTGGTGTTTGTTTTGAATTAATGCACTTCTTTAGCTTAGCTGCAGTGTTGAGAATATCTTTGCGAACTCGACCAAAACAAACCATTGAAAAAAGAAGTATAGTTTATTGTAATTGGCTGCTATGGGATGCATATAAATTCATTCGCAAAGAATATGTGCATATTCTCTTCCTCGCTGTGTGAAAATACCTTCCAATCACGAGTTATATTTGCACACGAGCAAAAGTTATACTCCAGAGTGTATATGCTATTAATGTGGTTGTCATGTTCTAGCGTTAAGGAAATTTCTCGATATCTGTTTTTCTCTTCGTGTCTAAACCTGTCTTCGTTCACGAAATGTGTGTTTTATAGTAGGGATTATGTGATTATTCAGAATATTAACATTCCGTATACTGGTGAATTTTCGCTGTGTATAACGCGCTTGTCTGTCTTATTTACGAGGATTTATTATTTCCGTTCGAATCTTAAAAACCTGAAGGTTTTAAGGCATCATGTAATAAAGTTCATTGTGTGTGAACATATAAGTTGAATGCTTGTCATTTTATTGGCAGGCTTATATAATCCTCCACATTCTAAATAAGGACAACATACAGTGGCACGTGAATGAGAGAACGCATCCAAGTCATTTATCTTGCGGAGATATTATTTATCTGCATTATGTTGTACAGCATTGTCTTTTTTGAACTGGTTTAAATAATTCATTGTACATCCGAAGATTACTTATACCATAATATATATTCCTAAGACAGCCGGTATAGTGTTCTGATTAATACACCTAGTATAGTGTTACATGAGTGCAGTGAATATGTTTGTGAACACTTTTAAAAGGAAAACCTTTTGATGCATTGATGATTAGAAGAAGAATTGAATTACTGTTAAACGTTCAGTTGCTATTGTGGAGCGTATTTAAATGCCGATTGGAAAAAAGTGATTTGTTATTGCTTTGCTTGCGGAATTACAACTTAATATAGCAGATATATATTACCTGTGAATGTTTCTGATGTATTGTATCATGTGTTTCTAGTTATATTATATGAAAAATTAGCTCATATTTGCTTCTGTTCTGTGGTAGTGAAACTTGTGCATTTATACTGGACATATGTATTACCTGAGGTAGTATCTGTGCTGCTTCGCACTATTGGAATTCGTTTCATTGGCGTACACAAATTTAGAATAATTTGATTTTGGCTATCAGCGTAATTTGGGAATTAAACCTGTAATTTCTTGGGCTAAATTCTTGTAACATTTAGTACACCAGCATAATTGTTATTTGTCCGTCAACGTTTACGTAAATAACTGAACATATATGTGTATTTTAAGGAAAGTGGTATGTTACGTTCAAATTTACTATGTACATGTTGCTAAATTGTATATCATTCTTATCGTAATAATTAGTGTTTTACAGTGCATATAGAACGTAGTCATTTAGCGCAGAATTAATTGACCATAAGTTTTGGATTTCAACACTATCGTCTATCAAACATTGGGCGAATTTTCGGTAAACGCCCCCCATTACAAGAAAGACTACATTTTCCTTTGGAAAATAGTCTCTTTCTATACGAAGAAATTATCTTCATTGGAAATATAACTTTTTCTCTCATACAATTTTTCAGTTGTTCTAATGTGTTTGGTGATTGGTCTGCTGACATCTGGGATCATTATATCGTGGTCCCTATCTTAGTAAGTTACTATATGTACTTGTTCTTGTTCGCTTCTTTATTGGTGTGCATGATTCGTACATACCTTGGTATATATACGTCGTTGGACACTTTGATATTAAATAGTCTTTATATCCGTTGTCTACTGTTATCTACTACCTGTTCATCAATGCATACAGCAGTCGACGCTGTAGATTTCGTTGCACAACCGTATGTGTGCGTTAATTAACGACCGGCTCATTGAAACAATGTTATTAATTAAATTTTGTATGAACTTAAATAGTTAGTGACCATAAGTCTATGGTACATATGGAAAGCGGGGCTTAGTGTATATAGTTATTATCCAGTTTTAATTTGACAACAATTTTCACAGGTGCTATTTCCAACATCATCATTCAAAATGAAGAATTCCTGTACCAGAAGGGATTTCGGAAGCAGCATATGTATCGCTAGAAGGTGAGGAATC
This sequence comes from Anabrus simplex, assembly GCF_040414725.1. Classification (NCBI taxonomy): domain Eukaryota; kingdom Metazoa; phylum Arthropoda; class Insecta; order Orthoptera; family Tettigoniidae; genus Anabrus; species Anabrus simplex. The sequence goes on along the minus strand of NC_090269.1, from coordinate 348,016,577 downwards.
TATATTTAGGTGAGTAAGGATGTTTTTATCATTTCCTTTATTTTCAATTCCTTACCTTTTTAATCGCTGTTACTCGCTCTCACCATTCTACTAACATTTCCAGGTAATATGTGTGCCGTCGTACTACGGAAAATGTGCAAAGTATGGCGTATGACGAAATGTCGACAAGCTAAAGAAGCCGCAGGCCCATCCACAACTGTCCAGCCGTGAGAGATATGTGGAGAGATGTATAGTTCTGTAACCAGAGAAGTGAGCCTGATCATTTTCGTGAGTAGAGGCCATTTTACCATCATCTATCTCCTGTCTTACTTCAAGGAGTTCGTGCTACATGTGAGTATCTCTCAATCTTTGTGATCCACAAATTGTAGATTTTGGTTTTCAGTGAATACACATCCTTACCTAGCTACACAGATGAGAATGTGGTTACGAGCTCTCCCGAAGCGAACCTTTGAAAACAGAAAATATTTTATTGTACCTTGCTGCTGTGGTATGCATGTAAACGTTTTCGGAAAGAATATTTCCTTCCTTGCTGTGAGGACAATTTTTCCAATTATGAATTACGTTGCAGATTAGAAGTGATTCATCTCCAAAGATATTCTGCCAACTGTACGGCTATAATAAGTTATTCAGGTGCCGCGTTTACTTCAGAATATTTGTTGATATGTGTTTGTTCCCTTTTGTGTTGAAAAGTTATTTCCTATGGGAAATATGTATTTCTCGCATGGGTATGTGTGTTTGTACGGATTATTGCCACTCCATTAACTAGCACCTATGGCTGTGTGCAACATTCATTTTGACAATCACCTTCGCTTTGCATTTATTGCTTCTTCTTCGATTTTAATTATTTTGGGGCTTTTGGTCACCAAGTACTCGCGTTGTACTTTGTCAAAGTATATTTGATTGCTTGGAAAATTATTGACAAAAATACGTTGGCATTCACTTTGTAGTGAAGGAGAAATAGTACGTGGAAAATGAACCGTTGTTGAGGGGAATAACTGGTTGCTTTCAGTAGACAACCAACGTGAATGTTTAGCGGAGACTTTCTTGATCTGTATTTTCTTATAGAAAACTATCTGTTTTGAACTTGTTTGAAATAATTCAATGTATTTCACTGTATTTCCTCTAACATTATATACATTCCTGGGACTATTGTGTTGATAATCCAACACGAAATACTTCTATCACATTTTCAATGAATTAATCAGACGATTACCTTATCAGCGTGAATGTAAACTTTGATTATACAGTGTTATTTGTGGATTTCTCTATAAGGGGATTCATGCTGGAGTACTTTGATTCTAGTTCGAAGTTTTGTCTAGTGTTTAGACCTTCATTATTCATAGTAGTTATTATTGGACTGTTTACTTTTCAGAATGACTTGGAAATTTCTTGCTCTATTTTGTTTCTTTTCCCACATTAATAGTACTGTAATATTTGTTAGAAAATTTGGTCTATGTCTTGCTCGTTTCTGTGGTCGTCTTTATTAAAAAGACACGAAAGGCTACTTGTACGCATTCCTGATACTCTACATTTGAATTCTAGTATGTTTTATTCCAATCTGTGTGTGCGAAAAATGAAACGGAATGTTGTCTTTAATTAGTACTTTGTGTAACAATTATGATTAGTGAAGGTGTAGTACATGCCTGAAATGTGTAGAATTTTTTTAGAATTATTTTGAGAAATTTTATCTGAGATCCGATGCGAAACTTAATGTTGAAAAAGTCGAATTCTAGCTTCAGTACGAAATTCTGAACGTGGGACACCCTACCAGAGGATTTGTTCTCAATGTTTACGTTCGCACAACTGTATTATTAGTTTATTTTCACTGATACATCCATTTTGTTTAGCCGGAGAAGAGAGCCCAAATGATTCGCGACTAAATGACTATTCATATCTATTTTGCTGTTTATTTCCTCCATGATTTGGTGTCATATTTGAGTAACTGTCAATGTGTGGATTCGCCAAATTGTTGTTGTCTCTGAATTAATACACCTAGTATAGTGTTGTTTAAGTGCAGTGAATATTTTTATGAACACTTATAAAAGGAAAACCTTCTGATTCATTGATGATTAGAAGAAGAGTTAAAAGTTCCGTTGCTATTCAGGAGCGCATGTAAACGCCGTTCGGAATGAAGTGATTTGTTATTGCTTTGGTAATATAATTTCAACTTAATATTGCAGATATAGTACATGTGAACCATAAAGATTACTTGTAATGCACTGTTGAGAATATGGTTAAGAGCTTTCCCAAAGCGAACCATTGAAATGGAAAATATGTTATTGTACCTTGTTGCTGTGGTATGCATGTAAACGTTTTCGGAAGGAATATTTCCCTCTTTGCTGTGAGGACAACTTTTCCAATTATGAGTTTAATTTGCAGACTTGAAGAAATTGATCACAAAAGATATTCTGCCAAGTATACGGTTATAATAGGTTATTCAGGTGCTAGCGTTTACTTCTGAATATTTCTTGATATGTGTTTTTTCCCTTTTGGGGTTCGATCCTGGCTCAGTCCGGTGGTATTTGAAGGTTTTGGAAGCATACGAACGTTCGTAACGGAGAAATGAAGAAAGAAGTCGTCTGAAAGACAAAGCACGATATCACCCTGAAGTAATACGAGAGCGGTTCCGGGGTGATGATACACATCGTGGGAAAAGGGTGTGTGGTTTTTAGTGGGTAAGAATCCCACACACTTGTGGAGTGCGGACCCTTCACAAGTGTCTTTTGAAGATTTTCCACAATCCCTCGTAAAAAAAAAAAAAAAAAAAAAAAAAATGGGGAGCGTATGTAAATGGCCTTCGGAAAAATGTCATTTGTTATCGCTTTGCTAGTGGAATTACAACTTACAATTACAACTTAATATAGCAGATATAGTACATGTGAATCTTGAAAGAATTTCATGTAATTGTATGTTTCTAATGTATTGTAACATGTGTTTCTATTGATAGTACATGAGTAATTATTTCATATTTGCTTCTGCTCTGTGGTATTGAACCTTGTGCATTTCTACTGGACATACGTATTACCTGAGGTGGTATCTGTGGTGATTCGCGCTATTGGAATTCTTTTCATTGACATGTACAAATTTAGAATAATTTGATTTTGACTATCAGCATAATTTGAAAATTAAACCTGCCATTTCTTGTGCTTAATACTTGTAACATCTTAGTGCACCCGCATTATTGTTTTAGTGTTTGTCAACGTACACGTAAATAACTGAACACTTATGTGTACTTTAAGAAAAGTGGCATGTTACATTTAAATTTTCTATGTACACCTTGCTAAAATGTATATCATACCAGTCGTAATAATTAGTGTTTTACAGTGCATATAGAACGTTGTTATTAAGCGCTGAATTTCTGTACCATAAATTATGGATTTCAACAGAGTTTCCTATCAAACATTGTGGGAATTTTCGGTGACCGCCCAAGTTCACTAGAAACTCTACATTGTTGCTTAGGCAAAATAGTCGCTATTCTATCCGAAGGAGCTGTCTTACGTGGAAATATATTTTTTCTCTCATAAAAGATTTTCTGTTATACTAATGTATTTGGCGATTTGTCTGCTGACATCTGGGATCATTATATAGTGGTCCCTAACTTAGTCTGTTACTATATGTACTTCTTCTTGTTCGCTTCTTTATTGGTGTGCATGATTCAGAAATGCCCTGGTCTATATTCGTCGTTGGACATTTTGATATGAATTAGTCTTTATATCCGTTGTCTGCTGTTATCTACTACCTGTTCATCAATACCTACAGCAATCGTTTGTATCTTCCGACGCTGTAGATTTTTTTCACAGCTGTATGTGTTATTTATCATCCGGCTCTTTGAAACAATGTTATTTATTAAATTTTGTATGATCTTAAATAGTTAGCGACCCTAAGTATGGAAATGGGGGCTTAGTGTATATAATTAATATAGTGATAGTGACAACAATTCTCACAGCTGCTATTTCCAACATCAGCATTCGAACGGAAGAATTCCTGTACCAGAAGTTATTATGGTAGCAGCATATATATAGCTAGAATGTGAAAAATCTAAATTTAGGTGATTAAGGATGTCTATTTCGTTTCCTTAAATTTCACTTCCTTACATTTTTAATCGTAAATCGTTGGTGACCTTATGTGTATGGTAGATATGGAAATAGCGGCTTAGTGTATACGGTTATTTTGCAGTTTTAATTTGACCATAATTCCCACAGGTGCTTTTTGCAACATAAGCATTCGAAAGGAAGAATACATGTATCAGTTGCACATGTTCCACCTTCTGATATTTCTAATCGCTTTAACTCGCTCTCACCACTGTACTAATACTTCCAGATAATACGTGTGCCGTCGTAGAACGTACCAACTGCAATATTTGGCGAATGTATATATGTCGTCACGTTAAAGTATATCAACGTGTCCAGAACTGTCCCTGCGTAAGCGAAGTATAGAGCTGTAACAAACGAAGCGCGCCTGATAGATTTGTGACTATACGTCTTTGCATATGAGCTATCTTGTGTATTTCCTCAATGTATTGGTATTATATTTGAGAATCTGTTAATATTGTTGATTCACAATTGTAGATGTTTCTCTAGAATTAAGGCACAGCTTTAGTCTAGTTTCAGTGTTGAGAATATTGTACGAGTTCGCCGAAACCAACCACTTAGAATATAGATGTATCGTGACTTGTATCTTGCCTCTGTGGGATGCATGTACATGCTTTCGGAAGGAAACTGTTATTTCGTGCTGTATGGAATACCCTTAAAAACCCTTAAACGTTTATGTTATTTCTATGATTCTAAAACCTTCTTCAAGAGTTGGGTTTAAGGGAGAAAGTTTATTGATACTTCTTGTTCTCTTCGTGTTGAAAGGTGTGTTTCTTCCGGTAACCCGCATATATTCTAGTTTCGAATATGTGCTTGTTCACTTCTTAACACTCCGCATACTGGTACATTTCGGCTGTGTACATCGTATTTCTGTCAATCTTCTTCACTACGCACTTTTCCTCCTCATCCAAAGCTAGAAACCTGAAGTTTTTAAGGCACCATGCAACGATGTTTGAGTGTGTGAATGCATATTTTGAATGATTGGCAATTTGTTGGTAAATTTACGTAAACCTTCCCATTAATAAGGAGGCCATATTATGGAACTTAATTGTGAGAATAATGAATTGAATAACTTTTTGTTTTCAGTGGATATTGAAATCATTCATTTTTCTGGGGCATTCTCGATCTCTGTTATGTTGCACAACATTTGCTACCTCTGAACCTGGTTGAAATAATTCTGTGTATATCCCTAGAATCCTTATAAACTACTATTACTTCCTTCGACATTCTTGTTGGTATTCTGATACAAAATATTTCTATCACATCATCAAGGTGCTAATGGGAGAGATCCGCTTATCACCACAAATGTAACATTTAATTATACAAATATAGTAGTTCATTTTTCTATAAGTGAATACCTGCTATTGTACGACCGGTGTTGTCTAAAGTTATGGCTATTATTTAGCCCTCCATTACCTGTAGTAGCTAATGATCGCCTCTTTGTTTGAGTGAGTGTTTTCGGAAATTACTTACCCTATATTGGTTCCTTTCCTGTAATGAATGTAACAGGTTGGTTTATTTTTCTCGACATTATGACAATCAATACTAAAAGGAGACGTAAGATTACTTGTCCGCGCCCCAAGACATTATACATTCCCCATTAAATTATATTTTATTGCGATAAGTTTGTGAGTAAAATTTTAACTGAAGTGAGTTTCTTGTATATCAATGAATGTTTAGTTTTGCTGTTTTTATTAGTATTACGGTACATAGGCATAAAATGTGTAGACACTTTCTAGCATCAATCAGAATACATTTTTCATCGATATAATTGCGTACTGAGGAGTCAAAATTATGAAACATACTAGGGCAGCCATGTTTCCATTCTAATATAATATATAAGAAAAGTTGTATCACATCACCATGGTCTTACTTGGAAAGAAAATTTTTTTATCATGCATTTTATTTACAGTTATACTAGGTGATTAATCCGCCAACCTGAGTAATTTGAATTCGTGGTTCCTAAATTAGTCTGTTATTCGATGTACTTGTTCGTTATTTATTGGTATTCATGAATTAGAAATATATTGGTTTATTGTTTGTACGTTGGCCACATTGATGTTAATACGATTTTATATACGTTTTGTTGTTCTCTATTCCCTGAGTACCGATACGTACAACATTACTTTTGTACCTTTGGACGCTGTAAATATTGATGCACATCCGAACTTTTAGGTAAAGTAACGACCGGCCTTCTGGAAAGAATAAAATGAATTGAATAATTTAGGGCACTGAATACTTATTGACCATGATTTTATAGTACATATGAAAAAGCGGATTAGATTATAATTATTTTACAGTGTTAACCTGACAATAATTTCTGCAGGCGCTTTTCCGACGTAAGCAGCCAGAAGGAAGCATTCTTGTGCCAAGAGTATTTGTAGAAGCAGGGTGTATAAGTAGAAGAAGAAAACTGAATATTTAGGTGAGTAAAGATGACTTTTTCATTTCCTTTCATTTAACTTCCTGATATATATACCAGGTGGCCCTCGAACGCCGTACTTTCTACGTATAAATGTACTGCATGCATAACTGATGATTAGGACGTCTAGCTACTGATGTTCACAGGGGCACTTTTCCCAGCGTGTAGGTGACGTTGGAATATGAAGAGAAAAGAACGGAATTGCCGCTCGCAGCATGTTTCTCAGCGCTGCTGGTCTAATGCACCCCTTGCATTAGTAAACCTCCTTTTACAGTGCACAGTTCTAGGCTGGTGTATGGTAAGGCCGAGCTATATTTGCTGCCTGCATATCGTCAGTGGGTAGTGCGTTCAGCAGCGACGAATACACAGACATTATTTTAATTTGGACAACATGGTCGGAATGCATCCAAAGCTCTAAACAGACGTCTGCCCTCTACACTCGTATTTCGCCGGACAAAATTAGTTTTTCTCTTCATACAAGAAACTCTTTTATCGAGTGGAATGGCTACACGTGTATAAATGAATAAGAAAATTTGCTTTTCTGCATTTCCGGCGTATTTACAAATAGTAGCCTCGATTTACTGTTCGTAAATACGCCGAAATTCATAAAAGGATATTTAATGACTCTTTAATTTATACGCGTGTCGAAATTCCACTCAATAAAAGGGTTGTTTTTATGACACAAAAACTAATTCTGTTCGGCGAAATACATGTGTAGAAGGCAGACGTCTGTTTTAAGCTTCGGCTGCATTCCGAGGAGCGGGTTCAAATTAAAATAATGCCTGTGAATTCGTTGGTGCTGAACGCACTACCCACTGACGATATGCGGGCAGCAAATACAGCGCGGCTGTAGAATACACCAGCCTAGAACTGTGCGGTGGAGAAGGAGATATACTAATGCTCAGGGGTGCATTAGACCGGTAGCGCTGACTAACATAGTGCGAGCGACAGTTCCGTTCTTATCACTTCATATTCTAAAGTAACCTGCTCTCTGGCAGTAGTGCCCCTATGAAAATAAGTTAGGAGATATCCCGTTCATCACTTATCATGCGGGACATTTTTAAGTAGAAAGTACAGCGTTGGGGAGCCACCTCGTATATTTGCTGTATTACGCTCTTACCACTGTACTTATACTTCCAGCAAATATGTGCGCCAACGTACTACGGAACAAATACAAAAATATGGTGAATTTTGAAATGTCGACAAGCTACAGAATTAGAAAGCGTGTCCAGAACTGTCCAGGGGTGAGTTATGGATGGAGTGATGTATAGAGCTCTAACCAGAGAAGAGAGCCTGATCATTTTCGTGAGTTGAAGCCATTTTATATAATCGATCTTGTGTCTTTCTCCAAAGTAAACCCCCTGTGGGTGGGGGCGGTAGAATAACACCCACGGTATTCCCTGCCTGTCGTACGAGGCGACTAAAAGGGGCCCTAGGGGCTCTGAACTTTGGAGCGTGGGTTGGCGACCACGGGGCCCTTAGCTGAGTCCTGGCATTGCTTCCACTTACTTGTGCCGGGCTCCTCACTTTCATCTATCCTATCCGACCTCACTTGGTCAACTCTTGTTCTTTTCCGACCCCGACGCTCTTATGTTTGCGAGGGCTAGGGAGTCTTTCATTTTCACGCCCTTCGTGGCCCTTGTCTTCTTTGGCCGATATCTTAATTTTTTCGAAGTGTCGGATCCCTTCCATTCCTTCTCTGTGATTAATATTACATAGAGGATGGTTGCTGAGTTGTACTTCCTCTTAAAACAATAGTCACCACCACCACGCGCTTGTCTGTCTTATTTACGAGGATTTAATCTTTCCGTTCCAATCTTAAAAACCTGAAGGTTTTAAGGCATCATGTAGTAAAGTTCATTGTGTGTGAACATACAGTATACGTTGAATGCTTGTCAATTTATTGGCAGGCTTATATAATCCTCCATATTCCAAATAAGGAGAACATACAGTGGCACGTGAATGAGAGAATATTGAATGTAATAACTTCTTGCTTTGAGTACGCATCCCAGTCATTTATCTTGCAGAGATATACTTTATCTGCATTATTTTGCACAACATTGTCTAATTAGAACTGGTTGAAATAATTCATTGTATATCCGAATATTTCTATTACCATAATATATACTCCTAGGACAGTCGGTATGGTGTTCTGATACAACATATATCTGTAACTTCACCAATGTGTTAAACGGAAAGACTACCTTATCACCATGGACGTAACAATTATACGGATATAGTAGTTCGTTTTTAGGTAACAGTGTTACTGCTAGACTATGACCGGTGTCGTCTGAAGTTTGAGCTAGTATTTAGGCTTTCATTAACATACAGTACCTGGTGATTTCCTCTTCATTTGTGTGAATCACTTCATCAGCTTTATTTCAAATATCTGAAGTATTTCTTCAAAGTACTAGTATTATAACTGAGTATAGTTCAGTCTGTGTGATTCACAATTACAGATGTCGCTTTGGATTTATGCACGATTTTAGTCTAGCTTCAATGTTGAGAATATTGTGGAAAACTCACCCAAGGGGAACCATCGAAGAATAGATGTATCATTCACATTACCTTGCTGCATGTGGTATGCATGTAAACGTTTTCGGAAGGAATATGTAATTTCTTGCTGTGTGGAAAATTCTTTCAGTTATGTGTTTAAATTGCAAATTTGAAGAATTTTATCTCCAAAGATATTCTCCCAACTATATGTTTATAGTAAGTTATTCAGGAGCTAGCGTTCAAGTCAGAATATTTGTTGATATGTGTTTGTTCCATTTTTGTGTTGAACAGTTATTTCCTCTGGGAAATCTGTATTTTCAACGGGGGTATGTGTGTTTATGCGGATTATTGACACTCCATTTTCTAGCACCATTTCACCATGTGTAACTTTCATTTTGCCATCGCCCTCGCTAGGCAGTTATTCCTCCTTCTCCGAATTTAATTATGTTGAGGGTTTTGGTCACCAAAAATTTGCGTTGTATTCTGCCAACGTATATTACGACTGCTTGGAAAATTATTGACAAATTTACGTAAGAATTCACTTTTTAGGGAAGGAGAAAATATACGTGGTATTTGAATGAACCGATATTGATGGTAATAACATATTGTTTCAGTACACTACCAACGTAATTGTTTAGCGGAGACTTTCGAGATCTGCATTGTCTTATAGAAACTTATTATTTGTAACTTGTTTGAAAGAATTTTATGTATTTCACAACTTTTCCCACAATATATTATACATTCCTGGGACAAGCGTGTTGATATTACAACACGAAATTCTTCTATCACATTATCAATGAATTAACCAGACGATTACAGTGATACTCTACATTTGAATTCTACTATGTTTTATTCCAAGCTGTTTGTGCGGGAAATGAAACGGAATGTTGCCTTTAATTAATATTTTGTGTAACAATTATGATTAGTGACTATGTAGTACATGCCTGAAAAATGTAGGATATTTGCAGAATTATCGTGAGAGAATTTCTGTGAGTTCCGATACGAGACTGATTTTAGAAAAATCGAATTCTATCTTCAGTACGAAATTCTGAACGTGGGTCATCCTGCTAGAGGATTTTTTCTCAATGATTACGTTCGCAGAAGTGTGTTATTAGTTTATTATCACTGATATGTCTATTTGATTTATCCGGAGACGAGTTAAGATGATTCGTGAGTAAATGACTATTCATAATCTATTTTGCTGTGTATTTCCTCCATGAATTGGTGTGATATTTGAGTACCTGTCAGTGTGTGGTTTCGCTAAATTAAAGTAGTCTCTGAATTAATACACTTAGTATAGTGTTGTATGAGTTCAGTGAATATTTTTATGAACACTTATAAAAGAAAAACCTTTTCATGCATTGATCATTAGATGAAAAATAGATTTACTGTTATACGTTAAGTTGCTATTGAGGTGCGTATGTAAATGCCCTTCGTAAGAAAGTGATTTGTTATTGCCTTGCTAGTGGATGTACAACTTAATATAGCAGATGTAGCACATGTGAATCTGAAAAGAATTTCATGTAATTGCATGTTTCCAATGAATTGTATCATGTGTTTCTAGTGATGGTATATGGGTAATCAGTTCATATTTGCTTCTGCTCTGCGCTAGTAAACCTTGTGCATTTCTGCTGGATATATGTATTACCTGAGGTGGTATCTGTGGTGCTTAGCAGTATTAGAATTCTTTTCATTGACATATATAAATTTAGAATAATTTGATTTTTACTATCAGCGTAATTTGGAAATTAAACCTGCAATTTCTTGTGCTATATACTTGTAACATCCTAGAGCACCAGCATTATGGTTTTAGTGTCAGTCAACGTTCACGTAAATAAATGAAGAATTATGTGTTCTTTAAGAAAAGTGGCACTTTACGTTTAAAATTACTATGTACACCTTGCTAAAATTTATATCTTACTAATCGTAATAAGTAGTGTTTTACAGTGCGTATAGAACGTAGTTATATAGCGCTGAATTTCAGGACCATAAATTATAGAATTCAACAGTATCTCCTATCAATCATTGGGGGAATTTTCGGTGAACTCCCACGATTACTAGAAACACTACATTTTTCATTAGGCAAAATTGTCTCTATTCTAACTGAAAAAAGTATCTCTCGTGGAAATATAACTCTTTCCCTCATACACATTTTTCAGTAACCCTAATGTATTTGGTGATTTGTATGCAGACATCTGGGATCATTATATCATGGTTCCTAACCTATTGGGTTTCTATATGTACTTGTCCTTGTTCGCTTTTTTATTGGTGTGTATGATTCAAAAATACCTTGGTCTATATTTGTTGTTGGAACATTTGATGTTAATTAGTCTTTATATCCGTAGTCTTCTTTTATCTACTACCTGATCATCAATACCTACAGAATTCCTGTACCAGAAATTATTACGGAAGCAGTGTATGTATGTAGGTAGATGGTGAAGAATCTATATTTGGGTGAGTAAGGATGTCTCTTTCATTTCCTCTAATTTCACTTCCTCGTCGCCATAAGACCTATCTGTGTCGGTGCGACGTAAAGCCCCTAGCAAAAAAAAAAATCACTTCCTTATATTTATAATCGCTGTAACTCGCTCTCACGATTCTACTAACATTTCCAGGTAATATGTGTGCCGTCCTACTACGGAATATGTGTAAAGTATGGCGAATGAAGAGATGTCGACAAGCTAAGGAAGCCGCAGGCGTGGCCAGAACTGTGGAGGCGTGAGAGATGGATGGAGTGACGTACAGAGATGTAACCATAGAAGAGAGCTAGATCATTTTCGTGAGTAGAAGCCATTTTACCATCTTCTATCTCGTCTCATACTTCAAAGAATTCGTATTACATGTGAGTATCTCTCAATCCGCGTGATTCACAAATTGTATATATTTGCTTTGAATGAATGCACTTCTTTACGTAGCTACAATTTTGAGAATATGGTTACGATCTCTCCCAAAGCGAACCATTGAAAAGAGAAAATATTTTATTCTACCTTGCTTCTGTTGAATGCATGTAAATGTTTTCGGAAGGAATATTTCCCTCTTTACTGTGAGGAGAACTTTTCCAATTATGAGTTAAATTGGCAGATTTGAAGAATTTTGTATCCAAAGATATTCTGCCAACTATATGGTTATAATAATTTATCCACGTGCTAGCGTTTAGGTCAGAATATTTGTTGATATGTGTTTTTTCCCTTTTAGTGTTGGAAAATTATTTCCTCTTGGAAATCTGTATTTCTTACAGGAGTATGTGTGTTTGTACAGATTATTGACACTCCATTTACTAGCACCTATCACTGTGTGTAACTTTCAATTTGCCAAGCACCTTCGCTAGGCATTTATTTCTTCTTCTTCGTATTTAATTTTTTGGGGCTTTTGGTCACCAAAACTCGCGTTGTACTTTGTAAGACTATATTTGAATGCTTGGAAAATTATTGAAAAATTCACATAAGAATTCACTTTTTAGTGAAGGTGAAAATATACGTGGTACTGCATGAACCGTTATTGGAGGAAATAACATGTTGCTTTCAATACACAACCAAAGTGAATGTTTAACGGAGACTTTCTGGATCTGTATTTTCTTATAGAAAATTATCTATTTCGTACTTCTTTGGAATAATTCTATGTATTTCACTCTATTTCCCATAACATAATGTACATTCCTGGGACAATCGTGTTGATATTCCGAAACGAAATCCTTCTATCACATTACCAATGTGTTAACCAGATGATTACCCTGATACCCTGCATTTGAATTCCAATATGATTTATTCCAATCTGTTTGTGAGTAAAATGAAACCGAATATTTTACATAATACACTGTGTAGCAATTATTATTAGCGAATATGTAGTACGTGCCTAAAATGTGTAGAATATTTGCAGAATTAATCTGAGAATTTTTCTGTGAGAACCGATTCGAGACTGATTAATGAAAAGGACGATTACTAGCTTCAGTATAGAATTCTGAACTTTGGGCATCCTGGCAGCTGCAGTGTTGAGAATGTGGCTACGAGCTCGCCCAAAGCGAACCATTGAAAACAGAAAATGTTTTATTGTTCCTTGCTGCTGTGGTATGCATGTACAGGTTTACGGAAGAAATATTTCCTTCCTTGTTGTGAGTAAAACTCCTCCAATTATGAGTTTAAGTTGCAGATTTCAATAATTTTATCTCCAAAGATATCCTGCAAACTCTATGGTTATAATAGGTTAATCAGGTGCTAGCGTTTAGGTCAGAATATTTGTTGATATGTGTTTGTTTCCCTTTTTGTTGAAAAGTTATTTCCTCTGGGAAATCTGCATTTTCCACAGGGGTATGTGTGTTTATGCGGATTATTGACACTCCATTTATCTGCACCTATCACTGTGTGTACCTTCTATTTGCCAATCACATTCGCTAGGCATTTATGCTTCTTCTTCGCATTTAATTCTTTTGGGACGTTTCGTCATCAAAAGCTCGCGTTGTACTTTGTCAGTCTATATATGACTGCTTGGAAAATTATTGAGAATCTTAGGTAGCATTCACTTTTTAGTGAAGGAGAAAATATGCGTGGTACTGAATGAACCGTTTTGTTGTTTTCAATACACAACCAACGTGATGTTTAGCGGAGTTAACCAGACGATTACCTTTTCAGCATGAATGTAAACTGTGATTATACAGTGATATTTGTGGATTTCTCTATGACGGGATTTGAGAGTTTTGTGAGTAAAATCATAATTGAACTGTGCTTTTTGTAGATCAATGAATGTTTAGTTTTGTTGTGTGTATTATTATTACGTTACACATGCCTAAAATGTGTAGACACTTTCTAGCAACAATCTAACGATATTTTCGTGCGATATAATTGCAGAATGAGGTGTCAATATTATGAAAAATAGTGTCGGTATAGAAGTCTGGAAGTAGTAAGTACTGCCAGATAATCGGATCTCACTGTCCTGGATGACAGAGATGTATAACTCATTTTTATTGCATATATTTACATTTGATGTAGTACGGTCTCATCGCTCTATTGATACTTGAGTATACAGTGTGTTAAATTATACTACCTACAAACTGCATAACGTAGCAAATGTTTTCTTGTCGACAATTGAATGAGAAACGAGATTGAACAAGTCGATCCATGCGTGAGTGACGTACTGACCGAGAAAGAGAGCCTGAGAGTCCTCGTTTGTGGATGTTGATTTATATCAGTATTTTTGTGTATTTCCTCCATGAATTTGCACCATGTTCGAATTCTGTGTTTGTTACTCTGTAGATTAGCCAATAGGGAGTTGCCTGTGAATTAATGTAGTAGTGTATTCGTGTATCAGGGCTGTGTATATTGTTACGAGATATCTGAAAGCAAACCTTTGGATTGGTTATGCATTAATGAAAAATTATTGAATTACGTTTAAGAGATAATTTGCTATAGATGTGCGCCTGTATATGCCGTTTGGAATGATTGGGTATTGTTATGGTTTTGCCCGCGGAATATCATACCAAATACAATATAAATAGCAGAAACAGAATGTGTGAATCATAAAATGCATTTCAAATAATTTCCTTCTGTTTCTAGTGATAGTGTACCGTAGGAGCTATTAGTTCATATACAGTATCCTCCGCTCTGCTGTAGTGTACCTCGTATCTATAACGGGACATCTGTGTTATCTGAGGCGGAGTATGTCTCGCTTCACACTCTTAGTATTTTTTCCATTGCTATAAAATTTTGAATAATTTGAATACGATGAACGGCCAATTTAAGGAATTTATATTTGCTTTCCCTGTGCTAAATACTTGTAACATCTTAGTGCAGCAGAATAATTGCTTTGGTATGCGTCTACGTATACGTAAATAATATAACACGTGTGAATAACGTACGTAAATTTTATGTTACGACTAAAGTTACTATGTATATATTGCTCAAAAACTGGTGTATACTGACCGTAATAACTTGTGTTTTACAGTGCATATAGATCGAATTTATTCCACGATGAATTTGTTGACCATCAATTACGTTGTACAACATTATCTCTTTGATACTTTGGGGAAAGATTTCTGTGAATATCCCCGTAGTACTTGAGGCACAATATTCATCCTAGGGGAGCCATGTTTCTATTCTAATATAAAAAAGGTGTATCACATCACCATGGTCTTACTTGGAAAGAAAAGTATTTTTATCATGCATTTTATTTACAGTTATACTGATTCAGTAGGTGATTAATCCGCCGATCTGTGAGAACTGAATTGGTGGTCCCTAGCTTAGTCTGTTATTCGATGTACTTGTTCGTTATTTATCGGTATTCATGAATTGGAAATATCTTGTTTATTATTTGTACGTTGGCCACATTGATGTTAATACGTTTTTATGTCCGTTTTGTTGTTCTCTATTCCCTGAGTACCGATACGTACAGCAACATTTTGTACCTTTGGACGCTGTAAATACTGATGCACATCCGAACTTTTAGGTAAAGAATAATATTAATTGAATAATTTAGGGAACTCAATACTTATTGATCATAATTTTATGGTATATATGAAAAACCGGATTAGATTATAATTATTTTACAGTGTTAATCTGACAGTAATTTCTGCAGGCGCATTTCCGATGTAAGCAGTCAGAAGGAAGCATTCTTGTGCCAAGAGTGTTTGTAGAAGCAGGATGTATAGGTAGAAGAAGAGAACTGAATATTTAGGTGAGTAAAGGTGACTTTTTCATTTCCTTTCATTTAACTTCCTGATATATATACCAGGTGGCCCTCGAACGCCGTACTTTCTACGTATAAATGTACTGCATGCATAACTGATGATTGGGATGTCTACCTACTGATTTTCACAGGGGCACTTTACCCAGCGGGTAGGTGACCCTGGAATATGAAGAGAAAGGAACGGGATTGTCGCTCGCAGCATGTTTCGCAGCGCTGCCGGTCTAATGCACCCCTTGCATTAGTAAACCTCCTTTTACACCGCACAGTTCTAGGCTGGTGTATGGTAAGGCCGCGCTATATTTGCTGCCTGCATATCGTCAGTGGGTAGTGCGTTCAGCAGCGACGAATACACAGACATTATTTTAATTTGGACAACCTGGTCGGAATGCATCTAAAGCTCTAAACAGACGTCTGCCCTCTACACACGTATTTCGCCGAACAAAATTAGTTTTTCTTTTCATACAAGAAACTCTTTTATCGAGTGGAATGGCAACACGTGTATAAATGAATAAGGAAATTTGCTTTTCTGCAATTCTGGCGTATTTACAAACAGTAGCGGCGATTTACTGTTCGTAAATATGCCAAAATGCAGAAAAGGAAATTTAATGACTCCTTAATTTACACACGTGTAGAAATTCCGCTCGATAAAAGAGTTGTTTTTATGAAACAAAAACTAATTCTGTTCGGCGAAATACGTGTGTAGAAGGCAAGACGTCTATTTGAAGCTTCGGCTGCATTCCGAGGAGGGTGTCCAAATTAAAATAATGTCTGTGAATTCGTCGGTGCTGAACGCACTACCCACTGACGATATGCAGGCAGCAAATACAGCGCGGCTATACCATACACCAGCCTAGAACTGTGCGGTGGACAAGGAGGTTTACTAATGCTCAGGGGTGCATTAGACCGGTAGCGCTGAGGACCATATTGCGAGCGACAGTTCCGTTGTTATCTCTTCATATTCTAAAGTAACCTGCTCTCTGGCAGTTGTGCCTCAATAAAATCAGTTAGGAGATATCCCATTCAAAACTTATGCATGCAAGACATTTATAAGTAGAAAATACGGCGTTGGGGAGCCACCTGGTATATTTGCTGTATTACGCTCTTACCACTGTACTTATTCTTCCAGCAAATACGTGCGCCAACGTACTATGGAACAAATACAAAAATATGGTGAATTTTGAAATGTCGACAAGCTACAGAAGTAGCAAGCGTGTCCAGAACTGTCCAAGCGTGAGTGATGGATGGAGTGATGTACAGAGCTGTAACCAGAGAAGAGAGCCTGATCATTTTCGTGAGTTGAAGCCATTTTATATCATCTATCTTGTGTCTTTCTCCAAAGTAAACCCCCTGTGGGTGGGGGCGGTAGAATAACACCCACGGTATTCCCTGCCTGTCGTAAGAGGCGACTAAAAGGGGCCCTAGGGGCTCTGAACTTTGGAGCGTGGGTTGGCGACCACGGGGCCCTTAGCTGAGTCCTGGCATTGCTTCCAATTACTTGTGCCAGGCTCCTCACTTTCATCTATCCTATCCGACCTCACTTGGTCAACTCTTGTTCTTTTCCGACCCCGACGCTCTTATGTTTGCGAGGGCTAGGGAGTCTTTCATTTTCATGCCCTTCGTGGCCCTTGTCTTCCTTTGGCCGATATCTTAATTTTTTCGAAGTGCTGGATCCCTTCCATTCATTCTCTGTGATTAGTATTATATAGAGTATGGTTGCTTAGTTGTACTTCCTCTTAAAACAATAGTCACCACCACCACGCGCTTGTCTGTCTTATTTACGAGGATTTGATCTTTCCGTTCCACTCTTAAAAACCTGAAGGTTTTAAGGCATCATGTAATAAAGTTCATTGTGTGTGAACATATACATTGAATGCTTGTCAATTTATTGGCAGGCTTATATAATCCACCAGATTCCAAATAAGGAGAACATACAGTGGCACGTGAATGAGAGAATATTGAATGGAATGACGTGTTGCTTTGAGTACGCATCCGAGTCATTTATCTTGCTGAGATATTCTTTATCTGCATTATGTTGTACAACATTGTCTAATTTGAACTGGTTGAAATAATTCATTGTATATCCGAATATTTATATTACCATAATATATACTCCTAGGACAGTCGGTATGGTGTTCTGATACAACATATATCTATAACTTCAGCAATATGTTAAACGGAAAGACCACCTTATCACCCTGAACGTAACAATTATACGGATATAGTAGTTCGTTTTTAGGTAATAGTGTTACTGCTAGACTATGACCGGTGTAGTCTGAAGTTAGAGCTAGTATTTAGTCTTTCCTTACATACAGTACCTAGTGATTTCCTCTTCATTTGTGTGAATCACTTCATCAGCTTTATATCAAATACCTGAAGTATTACTTCAAAGAACTAGTATTATAACTGAGTATAGTTCAGTCTGTGTGATTCACAATTATAGACGTTGCTTTGGGATGAATTCACAATTTTAGTCTACCTTCAATGTTGAGAATATTGTGAAGAGCTCACCCAAGCGGAACCATCGAAGAATACATGTATCAATCACATTACCTTGCTACTGTGGTATGCATGTAAACGTTTTCGGAAGGAATATGTAATTCCTTACTGTGTGGAAAACTCTTCCAATTATGTGTCTAAATTGCAAATTTGAAGAAGTTTATCTCCAAAGATATTCTCCCGATTACATGTTTATAATAAGTTATTCAGGTGCTAGCGTTCAAGTCAGAATATTTGTTGATATGTGTTTGTTCCCTTTTTTGTGTTGAAAAGTTATTTTCTCTGGGAAATCTATATTCTCCGCAGGGGTATGTGTGTTTATGCGGATTATTGACACTCCATTTACTTTCACCTATCACTGTGTGTACCTTTCAATTTGCCAATCACATTAGTTAGGCATGTATTGCTTCTTCTTCGAATTTAATTCTTTTGAGACTTTTCGTCACCAAAAGCTCGCGTCTATATTTGACTTCTTGGAAAATTATTGACAAATGTACGTAACATTCACTTTTCAGCGAAGGAGAAAATATGCGTGGTACTGAATGAACCGTTATTGGAGGTTGCTTTTAATAAACAAACAACGTGAATGTTTAGCGGAATTAAACAGACTATTACCTTATCAGCATGAAATGTAAACTGTAATTATACAGTGATATTTGTGGATTTCTCTATGACGGGATACATGCTAGAGTACGTTGATTCTAGTTCGAAGTTTTGGCTAGTGTTTAGACCTTCATTACTCATAGTAGTTAGTATTAGACTGTTTACTTTCCGAATTTCTTGATAATTTCTTACCCTGTGTTGTTTATTTTCACACATTAATAGTACTGTATTATTTATTAGAACATTAGGTCTATGCCTTTCTCGTCACTGTGGTCGTCGTTAATAAAAACGGACGAAAGTCTACTTGTATGCGTTCCTGATACTCAACATTTGAATTCGACTATGCTTTATTCCAAGCTGTTTGTGAGAAAAGTGAAACGGAATGTTGTCTTTAATTAATATTTTGTGTAACAATTATGATTAGTGAACATGGTATGTAGTACATGCCTGAAATGTGTGGAACATTTGCAGAATTAATCTGTGATAATTTCTGTGAGGTCCGATGCGAGACTGATTAACGAAAAAGACGAATTCTAGCTTCAGTACTAAATTCCGAACGTGGGACATCCTACCAGTTAATTTGTTCTCACCGTTTACGTTCGGAGAATTGCATTATTAGTTTATTTTAACTGATACTTCCATTTGATTACGCCGGGGAAGAGAGCCCAAATGATTCGTGAGTAAATGACTATTGATATCTATTTTGCTGTGTAATTCCTCCATGAATTGGTGTCATATTTGAGTTCCTGTCAATGTGTGGATTCGCCAAATCGATGTTGTCTCTGAATGAATACGCCTAGTATACTGTTGTATGAGTAGTGAATACTTTTATGGAAACTTATAAAATAAAAACCTTTTGATGCATTGATCATTAGAAGAAGAGTTAAAAGTTCTGTTGCTATTCAGGAGCGCATGTAAACGCCCTTCAAAGAAAGACGTGATTTGTTATTGCTTTGCTAATATAATTTCAACTTAATATAGCAGATATGGTACATGTGAACCTTAAAAGATTTCTTTTAATTGTATGTTTTTAATGTATTGTATCGTGTGTTTCTAGTGATTGTATATGAGTAATTAGTTCATATTTGCTTCTTCTCCGTTGGACTGAACCTTGTGAATTTCCACTGGACATATATATTACCTGAGGTGGTATCTGTTGTGCTTCGCACTATTGAAATTATTTTCACTGACATGTACAAATTTAGAATAACAACTACAGCGTAGTTTGAAAATTAAACCTGCCATTTCTTGTGCTAAATAATTGTAATATCCTAGTGCACCTGCATTGTTGTTTTAGTGTCTGTCAACGTACACGTAAATAACGTGTATTTTAAGAAAGGTGGCATGTTACGTTTAAATTTTCTATGTGCACCTTGCTAAAATGTATATCATACTAATCGTAATAATTAGTGCTTTACAGTGCATATAGAACGTAGTTATATAGTGCTTCATTTCTGGACTATAAATTATGGATTTTAACAGAGTCTCTTATCAAACATTGGGGGAATTTTCGGTGAACGCCCATGTTTACTATAAACTCTACATTGTTGCCTAGGCAAAATAGTCTCTATTATATCCGAAGAAGATATCTTACGTGGAAAAATAACTTTATCTCTCAGAGAACTTTTCTGTTATACTAATGTATTTGGTGATTTGTCTGCTGCCATCTGGGATCATTATATCGGGGTTCCTAACTTAGTCACTTACTATATGTACTTGTTCTTGTTCGCTTCTTTATTGGTGTGCAAGATTCAGAAATAGCTTGGTCTATATTCGTTGTTGGACACTTTGATGTTAATTAGTCTTTATATCCGTTGTCTGCTGTTATCTACTACCTGTTCGTCTATACCTACAACAATCGTTTGTACCATCCTGCGCTGTAGATTTCGTTGCACAGCCGTATGTGTACGTTAATTAACGACCGGCTCTTTGAAACAATATTATTAATTAAATTTTGTATGACCTTAAATACTTAGTGACCATAAGTGTATGGCACGTATCGACAGCTGGGTTTAGCGTATATAGTTATTATCCAGTTTTAATTTGACAACATTTCTCACAGGTGCTATTTCCAACATCAGCATCAAAACGAAGAATTCCTGTGCCAGAAGGGATTATGGAAGCAGCATATATTTAGCTATAAGGTGAAGAATCTATATTTAGGTGAGTAAGGATGTTTTTATCATTTCCTTTATTTTCAATTCCTTACATTTTTAATCGCTGTAGTTCGCTCTCACCATTCTACTCACATTTCCACGTAATATGTGTGCCGTCGTACTAGGGAATATTTGCAATATATGGCGAATGATAAAATGCCGACAAGCTAAAGAAGCCGCAAGCGCGTCCAGAACCGTCCAGCCGTGAGAGATGCGTGGAGAGATGTATAAAGCTGTATGCAGAGCAGGGAGCCTGATCATTTTCGTGAGTAGAAGCCATTTACCATCATCTATCTCGTGTCTTACTTCAATGAATTCGTGTTACATGTGAGTATCTCTCAATCTGTGTGATTCGCAAATTTGAGATGTTTGCTTTGAATGAATGCACTTCTTTACCTAGTTACACTGTTGAGAATATGGTTACGATCTCTCCCACAGGTAACCTATGTAAAGAGAAAAATTTTATTGTACCTTGTTACTGCTGTATGCATGTTAACGTTTCCGGAAGGAATATTTCCCTCCTTGCTGTGAGGAGAACTATTCCAATTATGAGTTTAATTTGCAGATCTGAAGAATGTTATCTCCAAAGGTGTTCTGCCAACTGTATGGTTATAATAATTTATCCAGGTGCTAGCGTTCAAGTCAGAATATTTGTTGATATGTGTTTGTTCCCCTTTCGTGTTGAAAAGTTATTTTCTCTGGGAAATCTGTATTTCTCACAGTTTTATGTGTGTTTGTACGGATTATTGACACTCCATTTACTTGCACCTATCACTGTGTGTACCTTTCAATTTGCCAATCACATTCGCTAGGCATTTATTGCTTCTTCTTCGAATTTAATTATTTTGGGACTTTTCGTCAGCAAAAGCTCGCGTTGTACTTTGTCGGTCTACTTTTGACTGCCTGGAATATTATTGACAAATTTAAGTAAGAATTCACTTTTTAGTGAAGGAGAAAATATACATGGTACTGAATGAACCGTTATTGAAGGTAATAGCATGTTGCTTTTTATACACAAACAAAGTGAATGTTTAGAGGAGACTTTCTGGATCTGTATTTTCTTATGGAAAATTATCTATTTTGTACTTCTTTGAAATAATTCTATGTATTTTAACTCTATTTCCCATAACATAATGTACATTCCTGGGACAATCGTGTTGATATTCCGAAACAAAATCCTTCTATCACAATATCAATGTGTTAACCAGACGATTACCCTGATACCCTGCATTTGAATTAAATATGTTTTGTTCCAATGTGTTTGTGAGTAAAATGAAACCGAATGTTTTAATTCATTAATACATTGTGTAGCAATTATTATTAGCGAATATGTAGTACATGCCTAAAATGTGTAGAATAATTGCAGAATTAATCTGAGAATGTTTCTGTCAGAACCGATTCGAGACTGATTAATGGAAAGTACGATTACTAACTTCAGTATATAATTCTGAACTTTGGGCATGCTGGCAGCTGAAGTGTGGAGAATGTGGCTACGAACTCGCCCAAAGCGAAACATTGAAAACAGAAAATATTTTATTGTACCTTGCTGCTGTGGTATGCATGTAAACGTTTTCGGGAGGGATATTTCCTTCCTTGTTGTGAGGATAACTCTTCCAATTACGAGTTTAAATTGCAGATTTGAAGAATTTTATCTCCAAAGATATCCTGCAAACTCTATGTTTATAATAGGTTGTTCAGGTGCTAGCTTTTATGTCAGAATATTTGTTGATATGTGTTTGTTCCCTTTTTTGTTGAAAAGTTATTTCCTCTTGGAAATGTGTGTTTTCCACAGGGGTATGTGTGTGTATGCGGATTATTGACACTCCATTTACTTGCACCTATCATTGTCTGTACCTTTCAATTTGCCAATCACATTCGCTAGGCGTTTGTTGCTTCTTCTTAGAATTTAATTTTTTTGGGACTTTTCGTCACCAAAAGCTCGCGTTGTACTTTGTCAGTCTATATTTGACTGGTTGGAAAATTATTAACAAATTTACGTAGCATTCACCTTTTAGTGAAGGAGTAAATATGCGTGGTACTGAATGAACCGTTATTGAGGGCAATAACATGCTGCATTCAATACACAACCAACGTGAATGTTTATGGGAGTTAACCAGACGATTACGTTATCAGCATGAATGTAAACTGTTATTATACAGTGATATTTGTGGTTTTCTCTATGACGGGATTTGTGAGTTTTGTGAGTAAAATCTTAACTGAACTGTGCTTTTTGTAGATCAATGAATGTTTAGTTTTGTTGTGTGTATTATTATTACGTTACACATGCCTAAAATGTGTAGACACTTTCTAGCATCAATCTAACGATATTTTCGTGCGATATAATTGCAGAATGAGGTGTCAATATTATGAAAAATAGTGTCGGTATAGAAGTCTGGAAGTAGTAAGTACTGCCAGATAATCGGATCTCACTGTCCTGGATGACAGAGATGTATAACTCATTTTTATTGCATATATTTACATTTGATGTAGTACGGTCTCATCGCTCTATTGATACTGGAGTATACAGTGTGTTAAATTATACTACCTACAAACTGCATAACGTAGCGAATGTTTTCTTGCCGACAATTGAATGAGAAACGAGATTGAACAAGTCGATCCATGCGTGAGTGACATACTGACCGAGAAAGAGAGCCTGAGAGTCCTCGTTTGTGGATGTTGATTTATATCAGTATTTTTGTGTATTTCCTCCATGAATTTGCACCATGTTCGAATCCTGTGTTTGTTACTCTGTAGATTAGCCAAAATGGAGTTGCCTGTGAATTAATGTAGTAGTGTATTCTTGTATCAGGGCTGTGTATATTGTTACGAGATATCTGAAAGCAAACCTTTGGATTGGTTATGGATTAATGAAAAATTATTGAATTACGTTTAAGAGATAATTTGCTATAGATGTGCGCCTGTATATGCCGTTTGGAATGATTGGGTATTGTTATGGTTTTGCCCGCGGAATATCATTCCAAATACAATATAAATAGCAGAAACAGAATGGGTGAATCATAAAATGCATTTCAAATAATTTCCTTCTGTTTCTAGTGATAGTGTACCGTAGCAGCTATTAGTTCATATACAGTATCCTCCGCTCTGCTGTAGTGTACCTCGTATCTATAACGGGACATCTGTGTTATCTGAGGCGGAGTATGTCTCGCTTCACACTCTTAGTATTTTTTCCATTGCTACAAAATTTTGAATAATTCGAATACGATGAACGGCCAATTTAAGGAATTTATATTTGCTTTCCCTGTGCTAAATACTTGTAACATCTTAGTGCAGCAGAATAATTGCTTTGGTATGCGTCTACGTATACGTAAATAATATAACACGTGTGAATAACGTACGTAAATGGTATGTTACGACTAAAGTTACTATGTATATATTGCTCAAAAACTGGTTTATACTGACCGTAATAACTTGTGTTTTACAGTGCATATAGATCGAATTTATTCCACGATGAATTTGTTGACCATCAATTACGTTGTACAACATTATCTCTTTGATACTTTGGGGAAAGATTTCTGTGAATATCCCCGTAGTACTTGAGGCACAATATTCATCCTAGGGGAGCCATGTTTCTATTCTAATATAAAAAAGGTGTATCACATCACCATGATCTTACTTGGAAAGAAAAGTATTTTTATCATGCATTTTATTTACAGTTATACTGATTCAGTAGGTGATTAATCCGCCGATCTGTGAGAACTGAATTGGTGGTCCCTAGCTTAGTCTGTTATTCGATGTACTTGTTCGTTATTTATCGGTATTCATGAATTGGAAATATCTTGTTTATTATTTGTACGTTGGCCACATTGATGTTAATACGTTTTTATATCCGTTTTGTTGTTCTCTATTCCCTGAGTACCGATACGTACAGCAACATTTTGTACCTTTGGACGCTGTAAATACTGATGCACATCCGAACTTTTAGGTAAAGAATAATATTAATTGAATAATTTAGGGAACTGAATACTTATTGATCATAATTTTATGGTATATATGAAAAACCGGATTAGATTATAATTATTTTACAGTGTTAATCTGACAGTAATTTCTGCAGGCGCATTTCCGATGTAAGCAGTCAGAAGGAAGCATTCTTGTGCCAAGAGTGTTTGTAGAAGCAGGATGTATAGGTAGAAGAAGAAAACTGAATATTTAGGTGAGTAAAGATGACTTTTTCATTTCCTTTCATTTAACTTCCTGATATATATACCAGGTGGCCCTCGAACGCCGTACTTTCTTCGTATAAATGTACTGCATGCATAACTGATGATTGGGATGTCTACCTACTGATTTTCACAGGGGCACTTTACCCAGCGGGTAGGTGACCCTGGAATATGAAGAGAAAGGAACGGGATTGTCGCTCGCAGCATGTTTCTCAGCGCTGCCGGTCTAATGCACCCCTTGCATTAGTAAACCTCCTTTTACACCGCACAGTTCTAGGCTGGTGTATGGTAAGGCCGCGCTATATTTGCTGCCTGCATATCGTCAGTGGGTAGTGCGTTCAGCAGCGACGAATACACAGACATTATTTTAATTTGGACAACCTGGTCGGAATGCATCTAAAGCTCTAAACAGACGTCTGCCCTCTACACACGTATTTCGCCGAACAAAATTAGTTTTTCTTTTCATACAAGAAACTCTTTTATCGAGTGGAATGGCAACACGTGTATAAATGAATAAGGAAATTTGCTTTTCTGCAATTCTGGCGTATTTACAAACAGTAGCGGCGATTTACTGTTCGTAAATATGCCAAAATGCAGAAAAGGAAATTTAATGACTCTTTAATTTATACACGTGTAGAAATTCCACTCGATAAAAGAGTTGTTTTTATGAAACAAAAACTAATTCTGTTCGGCGAAATACGTGTGTAGAAGGCAAGACGTCTATTTGAAGCTTCGGCTGCATTCCGAGGAGGGTGTCCAAATTAAAATAATGTCTGTGAATTCGTCGGTGCTGAACGCACTACCCACTGACGATATGCAGGCAGCAAATACAGCGCGGCTGTACCATACACCAGCCTAGAACTGTGCGGTGGAAAAGGAGGTTTACTAATGCTCAGGGGTGCATTAGACCGGTAGCGCTGACTAACATAGTGCGAGCGACAGTTCCGTTCTTATCTCTTCATATTCTAAAGTAACCTGCCCTCTGGCAGTTGTGCCTCAATAAAATCATTTAGGAGAT
Organism: Anabrus simplex; assembly: GCF_040414725.1. NCBI lineage: Eukaryota > Metazoa > Arthropoda > Insecta > Orthoptera > Tettigoniidae > Anabrus > Anabrus simplex. The sequence goes on along the minus strand of NC_090269.1, from coordinate 347,990,442 downwards.
ATCCCATTCGAAACTTATGCATGCAAGACATTTATAAGTAGAAAGTACGGCGTTGGGGAGCCACCTGGTATATTTGCTGTATTACGCTCTTACCACTGTACTTATTCTTCCAGCAAATACGTGCGCCAACGTACTATGGAACAAATACAAAAATATGGTGAATTTTGAAATGTCGACAAGCTACAGAAGTAGCAAGCGTGTCCAGAACTGTCCAAGCGTGAGTGATGGATGGAGTGACGTACAGAGCTGTAACCAGAGAAGAGAGCCTGATCATTTTCGTGAGTTGAAGCCATTTTATATCATCTATCTTGTTTCTTTCTCCAAAGTAAACCCCCTGTGGGTGGGGGCGGTAGAATAACACCCACGGTATTCCCTGCCTGTCGTAAGAGGCGACTAAAAGGGGCCCTAGGGGCTCTGAACTTTGGAGCGTGGGTTGGCGACCACGGGGCCCTTAGCTGAGTCCTGCCATTGCTTCCACTTACTTGTGCCAGGCTCCTCACTTTCATCTATCCTATCCGACCTCACTTGGTCAACTCTTGTTCTTTTCCGACCCCGACGCTCTTATGTTTGCGAGGGCTAGGGAGTCTTTCATTTTCATGCCCTTCGTGGCCCTTGTCTTCCGTTGGCCGATATCTTAATTTTTTCGAAGTGTTGGATCCCTTCCATTCTTTCTCTGTGATTAGTATTATATAGAGTATGGTTGCTTAGTTGTACTTCCTCTTAAAACAATAGTCACCACCACCACGCGCTTGTCTGTCTTATTTACGAGGATTTAATATTTCCGTTCCAATCTTAAAAACCTGAAGGTTTTAAGGCATCATGTAATAAAGTTCATTGTGTGTGAACATATACATTGAATGCTTGTCAATTTATTGGCAGGCTTATATAATCCACCAGATTCCAAATAAGGAGAACATACAGTGGCACGTGAATGAGAGAATATTGAATGTAATGACTTGTTGCTTAGAGTACGCATCCGAGTCATTTATCTTGCTGAGATATTCTTTATCTGCATTATGTTGTACAACATTGTCTAATTTGAACTGGTTGAAATAATTCATTGTATATCCGAATATTTATATTACCATAATATATACTCCTAGGACAGTCGGTATGGTGTTCTGATACAACATATATCTATAACTTCAGCAATGTGTTAAACGGAAAGACCACCTTATCACCCTGGACGTACCAATTATACGGATATAGTAGTTGGTTTTTAGGTAATAGTGTTACTGCTAGACTATGACCGGTGTAGTCTGAAGTTAGAGCTAGTATTTAGTCTTTCCTTACATACAGTACCTCGTGATTTCCTCTTCATTTGTGTGAATCACTTCATCAGCTTTATATCAAATACCCGAAGTATTACTTCAAAGAACTGGTATTATAACTGAGTATAGTTCAGTCTGTGTGATTCACAATTATAGATGTTGCTTTGGAATGAATTCACAATTTTAGTCTACCTTCAATGTTGAGAATATTGTGAAGAGCTCACCCAAGCGGAACCATCGAAGAATAGATGTATCAATCACATTACCTTGCTACTGTGGTATGCATGTAAACGTTTTCGGAAGGAATATGTAATTCCTTGCTGTGTGGAAAACTCTTCGAATTATGAGTCTAAATTGCAAATTTGAAGAAGTTTATCTCCAAAGATATTCTCCCAATTATATGTTTATAATAAGTTATTCAGGTGCTAGCGTTCAAGTCAGAATATTTGTTGATATGTGTTTGTTCCCTTTTTTGTGTTGAAAAGTTATTTTCTCTGGGAAATCTATATTCTCCGCAGGGGTATGTGTGTTTATGCGGATTATTGACACTCCATTTACTTTCACCTATCACTGTGTGTACCTTTCAATTTGCCAATGACATTAGTTAGGCATTTATTGCTTCTTCTTCGAATTTAATTCTTTTGAGACTTTTCGTCACCAAAAGCTCGCGTCTATATTTGACTTCTTGGAAAATTATTGACAAATTTACGTAGCATTCACTTTTCAGCGAAGGAGAAAATATGCGTGGTACTGAATGAACCGTTATTGGAGGTTGCTTTCAATAAACAAACAACGTGAATGTTTAGCGGAATTAACCAGACTATTACCTTATCAGCATGAAATGTAAACTGTAATTATACAGTGATATTTCTGGATTTCTCTATGACGGGATACATGCTAGAGTACGTTGATTCTAGTTCGAAGTTTTGGCTAGTGTTTAGACCTTCATTACTCATAGTAGTTAGTATTAGACTGTTTACTTTTCCGAATTTCTTGATAATTTCTTACCCTGTGTTGTTTATTTTCACACATTAATAGTACTGTATTATTTATTAGAACATTAGGTCTATGCCTTTCTCGTCACTGTGGTCGTCGTTAATAAAAACGGACGAAAGTCTACTTGTATGCGTCCCTGATACTCAACATTTGAATTCGACTATGCTTTATTCCAAGCTGTTTGTGAGAAAAGTGAAACGGAATGTTGTCTTTAATTAATATTTTGTGTAACAATTATGATTAGTGAATATGATATGTAGTACATGCCTGAAATGTGTGGAACATTTGCAGAATTAATCTGTGATAATTTCTGTGAGGTCCGATGCGAGACTGATTAACGAAAAAGACGAATTCTAGCTTCAGTACGAAATTCCGAACGTGGGACATCCTACCAGGGAATTTGTTCTCACCGTTTACGTTCGGAGAATTGCATTATTAGTTTATTTTAACTGATACCTCCATTTGATTACGCCGGGGAAGAGAGCCCAAATGATTCGTGAGTAAATGACTATTGATATCTATTTTGCTGTGTAATTCCTCCATGAATTGGTGTCATATTTGAGTACCTGTCAATGTGTGGATTCGCCAAATCGATGTTGTCTCTGAATGAATACGCCTAGTATACTGTTGTATGAGTAGTGAATACTTTTATGGAAACTTATAAAATAAAATCCTTTTGATGCATTGGTCATTAGAAGAAGAGTTAAAAGTTCTGTTGCTATTCAGGAGCGCATGTAAACGCCCTTCAAAGAAAGACGTGATTTGTTATTGCTTTGCTAATATAATTTCAACTTAATATAGCAGATATGGTACATGTGAACCTTAAAAGATTTCTTTTAATTGTATGTTTTTAATGTATTGTATCATGTGTTTCTAGTGATTGTATATGAGTAATTAGTTCATATTTGCTTCTTCTCGGTTGGAATGAACCTTGTGAATTTCCACTGGACATATATATTACCTGAGGTGGTATCTGTTGTGCTTCGCACTATTGAAATAATTTTCATTGACATGTACAAATTTAGAATAACAACTACAGCGTAGTTTGAAAATTAAACCTGCCATTTCTTGTGCTAAATACTTGTAATATCCCAGTGCACCTGTATTGTTGTTTTAGTGTCTGTCAACTTACTCGTAAATAACGTGTATTTTAAGAAAGGTGGCATGTTACGTTTTAATTTTCTATGTGCACCTTGCTAAAATGTATATCATACTAATCGTAATAATTAGTGCTTTACAGTGCATATAGAACGTAGTTATATAGTGCTGCATTTCTGGACTATAAATTATGGATTTTAACAGAGTCTCCTATCAAACATTGGGGGAATTTTCGGTGAACGCCCATGTTTACTAGAAACTCTACATTGTTGCCTAGGCAAAATAGTCTCTATTATATCCGAAGAAGATATCTTACGTGGAAAAAACTTTATCTCTCAGAGAACTTTTCTGTTATACTAATGTATTTGGTGATTTGTCTGCTGCCATCTGGGATCATTATATCGGGGTTCCTAACTTAGTCACTATATGTACTTGTTCTTGTTCGCTTCTTTATTGGTGTGCATGATTCGTACATACCTTGGTATATATACGTCGTTGGACACTTTGATATTAAATAGTCTTTATATCCGTTGTCTACTGTTATCCCTGTTCATCAATACATACAGCAGTCGACGCTGTAGATTTCGTTGCACAGCCGTATGTGTACGTTAATTAACGACCGGCTCTTTGAAACAATATTATTAATTAAATTTTGTATGACCTTAAATACTTAGTGACCATAAGTGTATGGCACGTATCGACAGCTGGGTTTGGTGTATATAGTTATTATCCAGTTTTAATTTGACAACAATTCTCACAGGTGCTATTTCCAACATCAGCATCAAAACGAAGAATTCCTGTGCCAGAAGGGATTATGGAAGCAGCATATATTTAGCTATAAGGTGAAGAATCTATATTTAGGTGAGTAAGGATGTTTTTATCATTTCCTTTATTTTCAATTCCTTACATTTTTAATCGCTGTAGTTCGCTCTCACCATTCTACTCACATTTCCAGGTAATATGTGTGCCGTCGTACTAGGGAATATTTGCAATATATGGCGAATGATGAAATGCCGACAAGCTAAAGAAGCCGCAAGCGCGTCCAGAACTGTCCAGCCGTGAGAGATGTGTGGAGAGATGTATAAAGCTGTATGCAGAGAAGGGAGCCTGATCATTTTCGTGAGTAGAAGCCATTTACCATCATCTATCTCGTGTCTTACTTCAATGAATTCGTGTTACATGTGAGTATCTCTCAATCTGTGTGATTCGCAAATTTGAGATGTTTGCTTTGAATGAATGCACTTCTTTACCTAGTTACACTGTTGAGAATATGGTTACGATCTCTCCCACATGTAACCTATGAAAAGAGAAAAAATTTATTGTACCTTGTTACTGTGGCATGCATGTTAACGTTTCCGGAAGGAATATTTCCCTCCTTGCTGTGAGGAGAACTATTCCAATTATGAGTTTAATTTGCAGATCTGAAGAATGTTATCTCCAAAGGTGTTCTGCCAACTGTATGGTTATAATAATTTATCCAGGTGCTAGCGTTCAAGTCAGAATATTTTTTGATATGTGTTTGTTCCCCTTTCGTGTTGAACAGTTATTTTCTCTGGGAAATCTGTTTTTCTCACAGTTTTATGTGTGTTTGTACGGATTATTGACACTCCATTTACTTGCACCTATCACTGTGTGTACCTTTCAATTTGCCAATCACATTCGCTAGGCATTTATTGCTTCTTCTTCGAATTTAATTGTTTTGGGACTTTTCGTCAGCAAAAGCTCGCGTTGTACTTTGTCGGTCTACTTTTGACTGCCTGGAATATTATTGACAAATTTAAGTAAGAATTCACTTTTTAGTGAAGGAGAAAATATACATGGTACTGAATGAACCGTTATTGAAGGTAATAGCATGTTGCTTTTTATACACAAACAAAGTGAATGTTTAGAGGAGACTTTCTGGATCTGTATTTTCTTATGGAAAATTATCTATTTTGTACTTCTTTGAAATAATTCTATGTATTTTAACTCTATTTCCCATAACATAATGTACATTCCTGGGACAATCGTGTTGATATTCCGAAACAAAATCCTTCTATCACAATATCAATGTGTTAACCAGACGATTACCCTGATACCCTGCATTTGAATTAAATATGTTTTGTTCCAATGTGTTTGTGAGTAAAATGAAACCGAATGTTTTAATTCATTAATACATTGTATAGCAATTATTATTAGCGAATATGTAGTACATGCCTAAAATGTGTAGAATAATTGCAGAATTAATCTGAGAACGTTTCTGTCAGAACCGATTCGAGACTGATTAATGGAAAGTACGATTACTAACTTCAGTATATAATTCTGAACTTTGGGCATCCTGGCAACTGAAGTGTTGAGAATGTGGCTACGAACTCGCCCAAAGCGAACCATTGAAAACAGAAAATATTTTATTGTACCTTGCTGCTGTGGTATGCATGAAAACGTTTTCGGGAGGAATATTTCCTTCCTTGTTGTGAGGATAACTCTTCCAATTACGAGTTTAAATTGCAGATTTGAAGAATTTTATCTCCAAAGATATCCTGCAAACTCTATGTTTATAATAGGTTATTCAGGTGCTAGCTTTTATGTCAGAATATTTGTTGATATGTGTTTGTTCCCTTTTTTGTTGAAAAGTTATTTCCTCTTGGAAATGTGTGTTTTCCACAGGGGTATGTGTGTTTATGCGGATTATTGACACTCCATTTACTTGCACCTATCACTGTCTGTACCTTTCAATTTGCCAATCACATTCGCTAGGCGTTTATTGCTTCTTCTTAGAATTTAATTCTTTTGGGACTTTTCGTCACCAAAAGCTCGCGTTGTACTTTGTCAGTCTATATTTGACTGGTTGGAAAATTATTAACAAATTTACGTAGCATTCACCTTTTAGTGAAGGAGTAAATATGCGTGGTACTGAATGAACCGTTATTGAGGGTAATAACATGCTGCATTCAATACACAACCAACGTGAATGTTTATGGGAGTTAACCAGACGATTACGTTATCAGCATGAATGTAAACTGTTATTATACAGTGATATTTGTGGTTTTCTCTATGACGGGATTTGTGAGTTTTGTGAGTAAAATCTTAACTGAACTGTGCTTTTTGTAGATCAATGAATGTTTAGTTTTGTTGTGTGTATTATTATTACGTTACACATGCCTAAAATGTGTAGACACTTTCTAGCATCAATCTAACGATATTTTCGTGCGATATAATTGCAGAATGAGGTGTCAATATTATGAAAAATAGTGTCGGTATAGAAGTTTGGAAGTAGTAAGTACTGCCAGATAATCGGATCTCACTGTCCTGGATGACAGAGATGTATAACTCATTATTATTACATATATTTACATTTGATGTAGTACGGTCTCATCGCTCTATTGATACTTGAGTATACAGTGTGTTAAATTAAACTACCTACAAACTGCATAACGTAGCGAATGTTTTCTTGTCGACAATTGAATGAGAAACGAGATTGAACAAGTCGATCCATGCGTGAGTGACATACTGACCGAGAAAGAGAGCCTGAGAGTCCTCGTTTGTGGATGTTGATTTATATCAGTATTTTTGTGTATTTCCTCCATGAATTTGCACCATGTTCGAATCCTGTGTTTGTTACTCTGTAGATTAGCCAATAGGGAGTTGCCTGTGAATTAATGTAGTAGTGTATTCGTGTATCAGGGCTGTGTATATTGTTACGAGATATCAGAAAGCAAACCTTTGGATTGGTTATGCATTAATGAAAAATTATTGAATTACGTTTAAGAGATAATTTGCTATAGATGTGCGCCTGTATATGCCGTTTGGAATGATTGGGTATTGTTATGGTTTTGCCCGCGGAATATCATTCCAAATACAATATAAATAGCAGAAACAGAATGGGTGAATCATAAAATGCATTTCAAATAATTTCCTTCTGTTTCTAGTGATAGTGTACCGTAGGAGCTATTAGTTCATATACAGTATCCTCCGCTCTGCTGTAGTGTACCTCGTATCTATAACGGGACATCTGTGTTATCTGAGGCGGAGTATGTCTCGCTTCACACTCTTAGTATTTTTTCCATTGCTATAAAATTTTGAATAATTTGAATACGATGAACGGCCAATTTAAGGAATTTATATTTGCTTTCCCTGTGGTAAATACTTGTAACATCTTAGTGCAGCAGAATAATTGCCTTGGTATGCGTCTACGTATACGTAAATAATATAACACGCGTGAATAACGTACGTAAATTGTATGTTACGACTAAAGATGCTATGTATATATTGCTCAAAAACTGGTGTATACTGACCGTAATAACTTGTGTTTTACAGTGCATATAGATCGAATTTATTCCACGATGAATTTGTTGACCATCAATTACGTTGTACAACATTATCTCTTTGATACTTTGGGGAAAGATTTCTGTGAATATCCCCGTAGTACTTGAGGCACAATATTCATCCTAGGGGAGCCATGTTTCTATTCTAATATAAAAAAGGTGTATCACATCACCATGGTCTTACTTGGAAAGAAAAGTATCTTTATCATGCATTTTATTTACAGTTATACTGATTCAGTAGGTGATTAATCCGCCGATCTGTGAGAACTGAATTGGTGGTCCCTAGCTTAGTCTGTTATTCGATGTACTTGTTCGTTATTTATCGGTATTCATGAATTGGAAATATATTATTTATTTTTTGGACGTTGGCCACATTGATGTTAATACGTTTTTATATCCGTTTTGTTGTTCTCTATTCCCTGAGTACCGATACGTACAGCAACATTTTGTACCTTTGAACGCTGTAAATACTGATGCACATCCGAACTTTTAGGTAAAGAATAATATTAATTGAATAATTTAGGGAACTGAATACTTATTGATCATAATTTTATGGTACATATGAAAAACCGGATTAGATTATAATTATTTTACAGTGTTAATCTGACAGTAATTTCTGCAGGCGCATTTCCGATGTAAGCAGTCAGAAGGAAGCATTCTTGTGCCAAGAGTGTTTGTAGAAGCAGGATGTATAGGTAGAAGAAAAAAACTGAATATTTAGGTGAGTAAAGATGACTTTTTCATTTCCTTTCATTTAACTTCCTGATATATATACCAGGTGGCCCTCGAACGCCGTACTTTCTTCGTATAAATGTACTGCATGCATAACTGATGATTGGGATGTCTACCTACTGATTTTCACAGGGGCACTTTACCCAGCGGGTAGGTGACCCTGGAATATGAAGAGAAAGGAACGGGATTGTCGCTCGCAGCATGTTTCGCAGCGCTGCCGGTCTAATGCACCCCTTGTTTTAGTAAACCTCCTTTTACACCGCACAGTTCTAGGCTGGTGTATGGTAAGGCCGCGCTATATTTGCTGCCTGCATATCGTCAGTGGGTAGTGCGTTCAGCAGCGACGAATACACAGACATTATTTTAATTTGGACAACCTGGTCGGAATGCATCTAAAGCTCTAAACAGACGTCTGCCCTCTACACACGTATTTCGCCGAACAAAATTACCTTTTCTTTTCATACAAGAAACTCTTTTATCGAGTGGAATGGCAACACGTGTATAAATGAATAAGGAAATTTGCTTTTCTGCAATTCTGGCGTATTTACAAACAGTAGCGGCGATTTACTGTTCGTAAATATGCCAAAATGCAGAAAAGGAAATTTAATGACTCTTTAATTTATACAGGTGTAGAAATTCCACTCGATAAAAGAGTTGTTTTTATGAAACAAAAACTAATTCTGTTCGGCGAAATACGTGTGTAGAAGGCAAGACGTCTATTTGAAGCTTCGGCTGCATTCCGAGGAGGGTGTCCAAATTAAAATAATGTCTGTGAATTCGTCGGTGCTGAACGCACTACCCACTGACGATATGCAGGCAGCAAATACAGCACGGCTGTACCATACACCAGCCTAGAACTGTGCGGTGGAAAAGGAGGTTTACTAATGCTCAGGGGTGCATTAGACCGGTAGCGCTGAGGACCATAGTGCGAGCGAGCGACAGTTCCGTTGTTATCTCTTCATATTCTAAAGTAACCTGCCCTCTGGCAGTTGTGCCTCAATAAAATCAGTTAGGAGATATCCCATTCAAAACTTATGCATGCAAGACATTTATAAGTAGAAAGTACGGCGTTGGGGAGCCACCTGGTATATTTGCTGTATTACGCTCTTACCACTGTACTTATTCTTCCAGCAAATACGTGCGCCAACGAACTATGGAACAAATACAAAAATATGGTGAATTTTGAAATGTCGACAAGCTACAGAAGTAGCAAGCGTGTCCAGAACTGTCCAAGCGTGAGTGATGGATGGAGTGATGTACAGAGCTGTAACCAGAGAAGAGAGCCTGATCATTTTCGTGAGTTGAAGCCATTTTATATCATCTATCTTGTGTCTTTCTCCAAAGTAAACCCCCTGTGGGTGGGGGCGGTAGAATAACACCCACGGTATTCCCTGCCTGTCGTAAGAGGCGACTAAAAGGGGCCCTAGGGGCTCTGAACTTTGGAGCGTGGGTTGGCGACCACGGGGCCCTTAGCTGAGTCCTGGCATTGCTTCCACTTACTTGTGCCAGGCTCCTCACTTTCATCTATCCTATCCGACCTCACTTGGTCAACTCTTGTTCTTTTCCGACCCCGACGCTCTTATTTTTGCGAGGGCTAGGGAGTCTTTCATTTTCATGCCCTTCGTGGCCCTTGTCTTCCTTTGGCCGATATCTTAATTTTTTCGAAGTGTTGGATCCCTTCCATTCTTTCTCTGTGATTAGTATTATATACAGTATGGTTGATTAGTTGTACTTCCTCTTAAAACAATAGTCACCACCACCACGCGCTTGTCTGTCTTATTTACGAGGATTTAATCTTCCCGTTCCAATCTTAAAAACCTGAAGGTTTTAAGGCATCATGTAATAAAGTTCATTGTGTGTGAACATATACGTTGAATGCTTGTCAATTTATTGGCAGGCTTATATAATCCACCAGATTCCAAATAAGGAGAACATACAGTGGCACGTGAATGAGAGAATATTGAATGTAATGACTTGTTGCTTTGAGTACGCATCCGAGTCATTTATCTTGCTGAGATATTCCTTATCTGCATTATGTTGTACAACATTGTCTAATTTGAACTGGTTGAAATCATTCATTGTATATCCGAATATTTCTATTACCATAATATATACTCCTAGGACAGTCGGTATGGTGTTCTGATACAACATATATCTATAACTTCAGCAATGTGTTAAACGGAAAGACCACCTTATCTCCCTGGACGTAACAATTATTCGGATATAGTAGTTCGTTTTTAGGTAATAGTGTTACTGCTAGACTATGACCGGTGTAGTCTGAAGTTAGAGCTAGTATTTAGTCTTTCCTTACATACAGTACCTAGTGATTTCCTCTTCATTTGTGTGAATCACTTCATCAGCTTTATATCAAATACCTGAAGTATTACTTCAAAGTACTAGTATTATAACTGAGTATAGTTCAGTCTGTGTGATTCACAATTATAGATGTTGCTTTGGAATGAATTCACAATTTTAGTCTACCTTCAATGTTGAGAATATTGTGAAGAGCTCACCCAAGCGGAACCATCGAAGAATAGATGTATCATTCACATTACCTTGCTACTGTGGTATGCATGTAAACGTTTTCGGAAGGAATATGTAATTCCTTGCTGTGTGGAAAACTCTTCCAATTATGAGTCTAAATTGCAAATTTGAAGAAGTTTATCTCCAAAGATATTCTCCCAATTATATGTTTATAATAAGTTATTTAGGTGCTAGCGTTCAGGTCAGAATATTTGTTGATATGTGTTTGTTCCCTTTTTTGTGTTGAAAAGTTATTTTCTGTGGGAAATCTATATTCTCCGCAGGTGTATGTGTGTTTATGCGGATTATTGACACTCCATTTACTTTCACCTATTACTGTGTGTACCTTTCAATTTGCCAACCACATTAGTTAGGCATTTATTGCTTCTTCTTCGAATTTAATTCTTTTGAGACTTTTCGTCACCAAAAGCTCGCGTCTATATTTGACTTCTTGGAAAATTATTGACAAATTTACGTAGCATTCACTTTTCAGCGAAGGAGAAAATATGCGTGGTACTGAATGAACCGTTATTGGAGGTTGCTTTCAATAAACAAACAACGTGAATGTTTAGCGGAATTAACCAGACTATTGCCTTATCAGCATGAAATGTATACTGTAATTATACAGTGATATTTGTGGATTTCTCTATGACGGGATACATGCTAGAGTACGTTGATTCTAGTTCGAAGTTTTGGCTAGTGTTTAGACCTTCATTACTCATAGTAGTTAGTATTAGACTGTTTACTTTTCCGAATTTCTTGATAATTTCTTACCCTGTGTTGTTTATTTTCACACATTAATAGTACTGTATTATTTATTAGAACATTAGGTCTATGCCTTTCTCGTCACTGTGGTCGTCGTTAATAAAAACGGACGAAAGTATACTTGTATGCGTCCCTGATACTCAACATTTGAATTCGACTATGCTTTATTCCACCTGTTTGTGAGAAAAGTGAAACGGATTGTGTCTTTAATTAATATTTTGTGTAACAATTATGATTAGTGAATATGATATGTAGTACATGCCTGAATTGTGTGGAACATTTGCAGAATTAATCTGTGATAATTTCTGTGAAGTCCGATGCGAGACTGATTAACGAAAAAGACGAATTATAGCTTCAGTACGAAATTCCGAACGTGGGACATCCTACCAGGGAATTTGGTCTCGCCGTTTACTTTCGGAGAATTGCATTATTAGTTTATTTTAACTGATACCTCCATTTGATTACGCCGGGGAAGAGAGCCCAAATGATTCGTGAGTAAATGACTATTGATATCTATTTTGCTGTGTAATTCCTCCATGAATTGGTGTCATATTTGTGTACCTGTCAATGTGTGGATTCGCCAAATCGATGTTGTCTCTGAATGAATACGCCTAGTATACTGTTGTATGGAAACTTATAAAATAAAAACCTTCTGATGCATTGATCATTAGAAGAAGAGTTAAAAGTTCTGTTGCTATTCAGGAGCGCATGTAAACGCCCTTCAAAGAAAGACGTGATTTGTTATTGCTTTGCTAATATAATTTCAACTTAATATAGCAGATATGGTACATGTGAACCTTAAAAGATTTCTTTTAATTGTATGTTTTTAATGTAATGTATCATGTGTTTCTAGTGATTGTATATGAGTAATTAGTTCATATTTGCTTCTTCTCCGTGGTACTGAACCTTGTGAATTTCCACTGGACATATATATTACCTGAGGTGGTATCTGTTGTGCTTCGCACTATTGAAATTATTTTCATTGACATGTACAAATTTAGAATAACAACCACAGCGTAGTTTGAAAATTAAACCTGCCATTTCTTTTGCTAAATACTTGTAATATCCTAGTGCACCTGCATTGTTGTTTTCGTGTCTGTCAACGTACACGTAAATAACGTGTATTTTAAGAAAGGTGGCATGTTACGTTTAAATTTTGTATGTGCACCTTGCTAAAATGTATATCATACTAATCGTAATAATTAGTGCTTTACAGTGCATATAGAACGTTGTTATATAGTGCTGCATTTCTGGACTATAAATTATGGATTTTAACAGAGTCTCCTATCAAAAATTGGGAGAATTTTCGGTGAACGCCCATGTTTACTAGAAACTCTACATTTTTGCATAGGCAAAATAGTCTCTATTATATCCGAAGAAGATATCTTACGTAGAAAAATAACTTTATCTCTCAGAGAACTTTTCTGTTATACTAATGTATTTGGTGATTTGTCTGCTGCCATCTGGGATCATTATATCGGGGTTCCTAACTTAGTCGTTACTATATGTACTTGTTCTTGTTCGCTTCTTTATTGGTGTGCAAGATTCAGAAAGTTTGGTCTATATTTGTTGTTGAACAGTTTGATGTTAATTAGTCTTTATATCCGTTGTCTGCTGTTATGCTCTACCTGTTCGTCTATACCTACAGCTATCGTTTGTACCTTCTTACGGTGTAGATTTCGTTGCACAGCCGTATGTGTACGTTAATTAACGACCGGCTCTTTGAAACAATATTATTAATTAAATTTTGTATGACCTTAAATAATTAGTGACCATAAGTGTATGGCACGTATCGACAGCTAGGTTTAGTGTATATAGTTATTATCCAGTTTTAATTTGACAACAATTCTCACAGGTGCTATTTCCAACATCAGCATCAAAACGAAGAATTCCTGTGCCAGAAGGAATTATGGAAGCAGCATATATTTAGCTATAAGGTGAATAATCTATATTTAGGTGAGTAAGGATGTTTTTATCATTTCCTTTATTTTCAATTCCTTACATTGTTAATCGCTGTAACTCGCTCTCACCATTCTATTCACATTTCCAGGTAATATGTGTGCCGTCGTACTACGGAAAGTTTGCCAAGTATGGCGAATGATGAAATGTCGACAAGCTAAGGAAGCCGCAAGCGGGTCCAGAACTGTCCAGCCTGAGAGATGGGTGGAGAGATGTATTAAGCTGTAACCAGAGAAGAGAGCCTCATCATTTTCGTGAGTAGAAGCTATTTTACCATCATCTCTCTCGTGTCTTACTTCAAAGAATTCGTGTTACATGTGAGTATCCCTCAATCTGTGTGATTCGCAAATTTGAGACGTTTGTTTTGAATGAATGCACTTCTTTACCTAGTTACACTGTTGAGATTATGGTTACGATCCCTCCCAAAGCGAACCATTGAAAAGAGAAAAATTTTATTGGACCTTGTTACTGTGGTATGCATGTAAACGTTTTCGGAAGGAATATTTACCTGCTTGCTGTGAGGAGAACTATTCCAATTATGAGTTTAAATTGCAGTTTTGAAGAATTTTATCTCCAAAGATATCCTGCAAACTCTATGTATAATAGGTTATTCAGATGCTAGCGTTTAGGTCAGAATATTTGCTGATATGGGTTTGTTCCCTTTTTTGTTGAAAGTTCTTCCTCTGGGAAATCTGTATTTTCCACAGGGGTATGTTTGTTTATGCGGATTATTGACACTCCATTTACTTGAACCTATCACTGTGTGTACCTTTCAATTTGCCAATCAAATTCGCTAGGCATTTGTTGCTTCTTCTTCGAATTAAATTTTTTTGGGACTTTTCGTCACCAAAAGCTCGTGTTGTACTTTGTCAGTCTACCTATATTTGACTGCTTGGAAAATTATTGACAAATTTTCGTAGCATTCAACTTTTAGTGAATGAGAAAATATGCATGGTACTGAATGAACTGTTATTGAAGGTAATAACATGCTGCTTTCAATACACAACCAACGCGAATATTTAGCGGAGTTAACCAGACGATTACCTTATCAGCATGAATGTAAACTGTGATTATACTGTGATATTTGTGGATTTCTCTATGACGGGATTGATGCTAGAGTACGTTGATTCTAGTTCGAAGTTTTGGCTGGTGTTTAGACCTTCGTTACTCATAGTAGTTAGTATTAGACTGTTCACTTTACCAAATGACTTGAAAATTTCTTACCCTGTGTTGTTTCTTTACCAACATTAATATTACTGTAATATTTATTAGAACGTTAGGTCTATGTCTTTCTCGTCACTGTGGTCGTCGTTAATAAAAAGAGACGAAGGTCAACTTCTATGCGTTCCTGATACTCTACATTTGAATTCGAATATGTTTTATTCCAAGCTGTTTGGGAGAAAAGTGAAACGGAATGTTGTCTTTGATTAAGATTTTGTGTAACAATTATGATTAGTGAATATGATATGTAGTACATGCCTGGAATGTGTGGAACATTTGCAGAATTAATCTGAGAATATTACTGTGAGGTCCGATGCGAGACTGATTTATGAAAAAGACGAATTCTAGCTTCAGAACGAAATTCTGAACGCTTGCCATTCTACCAGGGATGTTTTTCTCAATGTTTACGATAGGAGAATTGCATTATTAGTGTATTTTCACTGATACCTCCATTTGATTATGCCGGGGAATAGAACCCAACTGATTCGTGAGTAAATGACTATTCATATCTGTTTTGCTGTGTACTTCCTCCATGAATTGGTGTCATAGTTGAGTACCTGTCAATTTGTGGATTCGCTAAATCGATGTTTTCTCTGAAGGAATACGCCAAGTATACTGTTGTATGTGTGTAGTGAATACTTTTATGAACACTTATAAAAGGAAAACCTTTTGATGCATTGATCATTAGAAGAAGAGTTAAAAGTTCTGTTCCTATTCAGGAGCGGATATAAACGCCCTTCGGAAAGAAGTGATTTGTTATTGCTTTGCTAATTTAATATCAACTTAATGTTACAGATATAGTACATGTGAACCTTAAAAGATTCCTGGTAATTGTATTTTTCTAATGTATTGTATCATGTGTTTCCAGTGATAGTATCTGAGTAATTATTTCATATTTGCTTCTTCTCTGTGGTACTGAAACGTGTGCATTTCTACTGGACATATGCATTACCTGAGGTGGTATCTGTGGTGCTTCGCACTATTAGAATTCTTTTCATTGAAGTGTACAAATTTGGAATAACTATCAGTGTAGTTAGAAAATTGAACCTGCCATTTCGTGTGGTAAATACTTGTAACATCTTAGTGCAACCGCATTATTGTTTGAGTGTCTGTCAACGTACACTTAAATAACTGAACGCTTATGTGTATTATAAGAAAAGTGACATGATATGTTTGAATTTACTATGTACAACTTGATAACATGTGTAGCATACTAATCGTAATAATTAGTCCTTTACAGTACATATAAAAGGTAGTTTTATAGTACTGAATTTCTTGATCATAAATTGTGGATTTCAACAGAGTCTCCTATCAAACATTGGGGGAATTTTCGGTGAACCCCTAAGTTTACTAGAAACTCTACATTGTTGCTTAGGCAGAATAGTCTCTATTCTCTCCGAAGAAAGTATCGTAGGTGGGAATATAACCCTTTCTCTCATAAAATTATTTAAGTTATACTAATGTATTTGGTGATATGTCTGCTGCCATCTAGGATCATTATACCGTGATCCCTATCTGAGTCAGTTACCAAATGCACTTTTTCTTGTTCGCTTCTTTATTGGTGTGCATGATTCAGAAATACCTTGGTCTATATTCGTTGTTGGACACTTTGGTGTTAATTATCTTTATATCCGTTGTCTGCTGTTATCTACTACCTGTTCGTCTATACCTACAGCAAACGTATGTACCTTCCTACGGTGTAGATTTCGTTGCACAGCCGTATGTGTACGTTAATTTACGACCGGCTCTTTGAAACGATGTTAATTAAATATTGTATGACCTTAAATAGTTAGCGACATTAAGTGATGGTTATTATCCAGTTTTAATTTGAGAACAATTCTCACAGGTGCTATTTCCAACATCAGCATCAAAACGAACAACTCCTGTGCCAGAGGGGATTGTGGAAGCAGCATACATATAGCTATAAGTTGAATAATCTGTATTTACGTGAGTAAGGATGTCGTTTGCATTTCCTTAATTTTCAATTTCTTACATTTTTAATCGTTGTAACTCGCTCTCACCATTTTACTCACATTTACAGGTAATATGTGTGCAATAGTACTAGGGAAATATGTTGCAAAGTATGGCGAATGATGAAATATCGACCTGCTAAAGAAGCCGCAAGCATGTCCAGAACTGTCCAGCCGTGAGAGATGGGTGCAGATGTGTATAAAGCTGTAACCAAAGAACAGAGCCTGGTCATTTTCGTGAGTAGAAGCCATTTTACCATTATCTATCTCGTGTCTTACTTCAAAGATTTCGTGTACCATGTGAATATCTCTCAATCTGTGTGATTCACAAATTGTAGATGTTTGTTCTGAATGAATGCACTTCTTTACCAAGCTACACTTTTGAGAATATGGTTACGATTTCTCCCAAAGGGAACCATTGAAAAGAGAAAAATTTTATTGTAACTTGTTAGTGTGGTATGCATGTAAACGTTTTCGGAAGAATATTTCCCTCCTTGCTGTGAGGAGAACTATTTCAATTATGAGTTTAATTTGCAGATTTGAAGAATTATATCTCCAAAGATATTCTGCCAACTGTATGGGTATAATATATTATCCAGGTGCTTGCGTTTAGTTCGGAATATTTCTTGATGTGTGTTTGTTCCCTTTTCGTGTTGACAAGTTATTTCCTCTGGGCAGTCTGTATTTTCCACAGGGGTATGATTGTTTATGCGGATTATTGACACTCCATTTACTTGAACCTATCACTGTGTGTACCTTTCAATTTGCCAATCACATTCGATAGGCATTTGTTGCTTCTTCTTCGAATTTTATTTTTTGGGACTTTTCGTCACCAAAAGCTCGCGTTGTACTTTGTCAGTCTACATTTGACTGCTTGTAAAATTATTGACAAATTTACTTAGCATTCACCTTTAAGTGAAGGAGAAAATATGCGTGGTACTGAATGAACCGTTATTGAAGGTAATAACATGCTGCTGTCAACACACAAGCAACGTGAATGTTTAGCGGAGTTAACCAGACGATTACCTTATCAACATGGATGTAAACTGTGATTATACTGTGATATTTGTGGATTTCTCTATGACGGTTTGATGCTAGAGTACGTTGATTCTAGTTCGAAGTTTTGGCTGGTGTTTAGACCTTCATTTCTCATAGTAGTTTGTATTAGACTGTTTACTTTTCTGAATGACTTGAAAATTTATTACCCTGTGTTGTTTCTTTACACACATTAATAGTTCTGAAATATTTATTAGAACGATAGGTCTATGTCTTTCTCGTATCTGTGGTCGTCGTTAATAAAAAGAGACTAATGTCTACTTGTATGCGTCCTTGATACACTACATTTGAATTCGACTATGTTTTTTTTCCAAGCTGTTTGTGAGAAAAGTGTAACGGAATGCTGTCTTTAATTAATATTTTGTATAACAATTATGATTAGTGAATATGATATGTAGTACATGCCTGAAATGTGTGGAACATTTACAGAATTAATCTGAGAATATTACTGTGAGGTCCGATGCGAGACTGATTTATGAAAAAGACGAATTCCAGCTTCAGAACGATATTCTGAACGTTTGCCATCCTACCAGGGAATTTGTTCTCAATGTTTACGTTCGGCGAATTGCATTGTTAATTTATTTTCACTTATACCTCCATTTGATTAAGCCGGAGAAGGGAGCCCAAATGATTCGTGAGCAAATGACTACTCATATCTTTTACTGTGTACTTCCTCCATGAATTGGTGTCATATTTGAGTACCTGCGAATGTGTGGGTTCGCCAAATCGATGTTGTCTCTGAATGAATACGCCTAGTATACTGTTGTATGAGTGTAGTGAATACTTTTATGAACACTTATAAAAGGAATACCTTTTGATGCATTGATCATTAGAAGAAGAGTTAAAAGTTCTGTTGCTATTCAGGAGCGCATGTGATTTGTTATTGCTTTGCTAATTTAATCAGTATTTCTCAAATTGTTGGTGTTTGTTTTGAATTAATGCACTTCTTTAGCTTAGCTGCAGTGTTGAGAATATCTTTGCGAACTCGCCCAAAACAAACCATTGTAAATAGATGTATAGTTTATTGTAAATCGCTGCTATGGGATGCATATAAATTCATTCGCAAAGAATATGTGCATATTCTCTTCCTCGCTGTGTGAAAATACCTTCCAATCACGAGTTATATTTGCACGCGGGCAAAAGTTATACTCCAGAGTGTATATGCTATTAATGTGGTTGTCATGTTCTAGCGTTAAGGAAATTTCTCGATATCTGTTTTTCTCTTCGTGTCTAAACCTGTCTTCGTTCACGAAATGTGTGTTTTATAGTAGGGATTATGTGATTATTCAGAATATTAACATTCCGTATACTGGTGAATTTCCGCTGTGTATAACGCGCTTGTCTGTCTTATTTACGAGGATTTATTATTTCCGTTCCAGTCTTAAAAACCTGAAGGTTTTAAGGCATCATGTAATAAAGTTCATTGTGTGTGAACATATACGTTGAATGCTTGTCATTTTATTGGCAGGCTTATATAATCCTCCACAATCTAAATAAGGACAACATACAGTGGCACGTGAATGAGAGAACGCATCCAAGTTATTTATCTTGCGGAGATATTATTTATCTGCATTATGTTGTACAGCATTGTCTTTTTTGAACTGGTTTAAATAATTCATTGTACATCCGAAGATTACTTATACCATAATATATATTTCTAAGACAGCCGGTATAGTGTTCTGATTAACACACCTAGTATAGTGTTACATGAGTGCAGTGAATATGTTTGTGAACACTTTTAAAAGAAAACCTTTTGATGCATTGATGATTAGAAGAAGAATTGAATTACTGTTAAACGTTCAGTTGCTATTGTGGAG
The DNA here is from genome assembly GCF_040414725.1 of Anabrus simplex. NCBI lineage: Eukaryota > Metazoa > Arthropoda > Insecta > Orthoptera > Tettigoniidae > Anabrus > Anabrus simplex. Next base: position 347,970,730 of record NC_090269.1, on the reverse strand, counting down.
CGTATTTAAATGCCGATCGGAAAAAAGTGATTTGTTATTGCTTTGCTTGCGGAATTACAACTTAATATAGCAGATATATATTACCTGTGAATGTTTCTGATGTATTGTATCATGTGTTTCTAGTTATATTATATGAGAAATTAGCTCATATTTGCTTCTGTTCTGTGGTAGTGAAGCTTGTGCATTTATACTGGACATATGTATTACCTGAGGTAGTATCTGTGCTGCTTCGCACTATTGGAATTCGTTTCATTGACGTACACAAATTTAGAATAATTTGATTTTGACTATCAGCGTAATTTCGAAATTAAAGCTGTAATTTCTTGGGCTAAATACTTGTAACATTTAGTACACCAGCATAATTGTTATTTGTCCGTCAACGTTTACGTAAATAACTGAACATATATGTGTATTTTAAGGAAAGTGGTATGTTACGTTCAAATTTACTATGTACACGTTGCTAAATTGTATATCATTCTTATCGTAATAATTAGTGTTTTACAGTGCATATAGAACGTAGTCATTTAGCGCAGAATTAATTGACCATAAGTTATGGATTTCAACACTATCTCCTATCAAACATTGGGCGAATTTTCGGTGAACGCCCCCCATTTCAAGAAAGACTACATTTTCCTTTGCAAAATAGTCTCTTTCTACACGAAGAAATTATCTTAATTGGAAATATAACTTTTTCTCTCATACAATTTTTTCAGTTATTCTAATGTGTTTGGTGATTGGTCTGCTGACATCTGGGATCATTATATCGTGGTCCCTATCTTAGTCAGTTACTATAAATACTTGTTCTTGTTCGCTTCTTTATTGGTGTGCATGATTCGTACATACCTTGGTATATATACGTCGTTGGAACTTTGATATTAAGTAGTCTTTATATCCGTTGTCTACTGTTAGCTGCTACCTGTTCATCAATACATACAGCAGTCGACGCTGTAGATTTCGTTGCACAACCGTATGTGTGCGTTAATTAACGACCGGCTCATTGAAACAATGTTATTAATTAAATTTTGTATGACCTTAAATAGTTAGTGACCATAAGTCTATGGTACATATGGAAAGCGGGGCTTAGTATATATAGTTATTATCCAGTTTTAATTTGACAACAATTTTCACAGGTGCTATTTCCAACATCATCATTCAAAATGAAGAATTCCTGTACCAGAAGGGATTACGGAAGCAGCATATGTATAGCTAGAAGGTGAGGAATCTATATTTAGGTGAGTAAGGATGTTTTTATCATTTCCTTTATTTTCAATTCCTTACATATTTAATCGCTGTTACTCGCTCTCACCATTCTACTAACATTTCCAGGTAATATGTGTGCCGTCGTACTACGGAAAATGTGCAAAGTATGGCGTATGACGAAATGTCGACAAGCTAAAGAAGCCGCAGGCGCGTCCACAACTGTCCAGCCGTGAGAGATGTGTGGAGAGATGTATAGTTCTGTAACCAGGGAAGTGAGCCTGATCATTTTCGTGAGTAGAGGCCATTTAACCATCATCTATCTCGTGTCTTACTTCAAGGAGTTCGTGCTACATGTGAGTATCTCTCAATCTTTGTGATCCACAAATTGTAGATTTTGGTTTTCAATGAATACACATCCTTACCTAGCTACACTGATGAGAATATGGTTACGAGCTCTCCCAAAGCGAACCTTTGAAAACAGAAAATATTTTATTGTAACTTGCTGCTGTGGTAAGCATTTAAACGTTTTCGGAAGGAATATTTACCTCCTTGCTGTGAGGAGAACTATTCCAATTATGAGTTTAAATTGCAGATTTGAAGAATTTTATCTCCAAAGATATCCTGCAAATTCTATGTTTATAATATGTTATTCAGATGCTAGCGTTTAGGTCAGAATATTTGTTGATATGTGTTTGTTCCCTTTTTTGTTGAAAGTTCTTCCTCTGGGAAATCTGTATTTTCCACAGGGGTATGTTTGTTTATGCGGATTATTGACACTCCATTTACTTGCACCTATCACTGTGTGCCTTTCAATTTGCCAATCAAATTCGCTAGGCATTTATTGCTTCTTATTCGAATTTAATTATTTTGGGACTTTTCGTCACCAAAAGCTCGCGTTGTACTTTGTCAGTCTACCTATATTTGACTGCTTGGAAAATTATTGACAAATTTACGTAGCATTCACCTTTTAGTGAAGGAGAAAATATGCATGGTACTGAATGAACTGTTATTGAAGGTAATAACATGCTGCTTTCAATACGCAACCAACGCGAATATTTAGCGGAGTTAACCAGACGATTACCTTATCAGAATGAATGTAAACTGTGATTATACTGTGATATTTGTGGATTTCTCTATGACGGGATTGATGCTAGAGTACGTTGATTCTAGTTCGAAGTTTTGGCTGGTGTTTAGACCTTCATTACTCATAGTAGTTTGTATTAGACTGTTTAATTTTCTGAATGACTTGAAAATTTATTACCCTGTGTTGTTTCTTTACGCACATTAATAGTTCTGTAATATTTATTAGAACGTTAGGTCTATGTCTTTCTCGTCTCTGTGGTCGTCGTTTATAAAAAGAGACGAATGTCTACTTGTATGCGTCCTTGATACTCTACATTTGAATTCGACTATGTTTTTTTCCAAGCTGTTTGTGAGAAAAGTGTAACATAACGTTGTCTTTAATTAATATTTTGTGTAACAATTATGATTAGTGAATATGATATGTGGTACATGCCTGAAATGTGTGGAACATTTACAGAATTAATCTGAGAATATTACTGTGAGGTCCGATGCGAGACTGATTTATGAAAAAGACGAATTCCAGCTTCAGAACGAAATTCTGAACGTTTGCCATCCTACCAGGGAATTTGTTCTCAGTGTTTACGTTCGGAGAATTGCATTGTTAATTTATTTTCACTTATACCTCCATTTGATTAAGCCGGAGAAGAGAGCCCAAATGATTCGTGAGTAAATGACTACTCATATCTATTTTGCTGTGTACTTCCTTCATGAACTGGTGTCATATTTGAGTACCTGTGAATGTGTGGGTTCGCCAAACCGATGTTGTCTCTGAATGAATACGCCTAGTATACTGTTGTATGAGTGTAGTGAATACTTTTATGAACACTTATAAAAGGAATACCTTTTGATGCATTGATCATTAGAAGAAGAGTTGAAAGTTCTGTTGCTATTCAGGAGCGCATGTGATTTGTTATTGCTTTGCTAATTTAATCTGTATTTCTCAAATTGTTGGTGTTTGTTTTGAATTAATGCACTTCTTTAGCTTAGCTGCAGTGTTGAGAATATCTTTGCGAACTCGACCAAAACAAACCATTGTAAATAGAAGTATAGTTTATTGTAATTGGCTGCTATGGGATGCATATAAATTCATTCGCAAAGAATATGTGCATATTCTCTTCCTCGCTGTGTGAAAATACCTTCCAATCACGAGTTATATTTGCACGCGAGCAAAAGTTATACTCCAGAGTGTATATGCTATTAATGTGGTTGTCATGTTCTAGCGTTAAGGAAATTTCTCGATATCTGTTTTTCTCTTCGTGTCTAAACCTGTCTTCGTTCACGAAATGTGTGTTTTATAGTAGGGATTATGTGATTATTCAGAATATTAACATTCCGTATACTGGTGAATTTTCGCTGTGTATAACGCGCTTGTCTGTCTTATTTACGAGGATTTATTATTTCCGTTCCAATCTCAAAAACCTGAAGGTTTTAAGGCATCATGTAATAAAGTTCATTGTGTGTGAACATATAAGTTGAATGCTTGTCATTTTATTGGCAGGCTTATATAATCCTCCACATTCTAAATAAGGACGACATACAGTGGCACGTGAATGAGAGAACGCATCCAAGTCATTTATCTTGCGGAGATATTATTTATCTGCATTATGTTGTACAGCATTGTCTTTTTTGAACTGGTTTAAATAATTCATTGTACATCCGAAGATTACTTATACCATAATATATATTCCTAAGACAGCCGGTATAGTGTTCTGATTAATACACCTAGTATAGTGTTACATGAGTGCAGTGAATATGTTTGTGAACACTTTTAAAAGGAAAACCTTTTGATGCATTGATGATTAGAAGAAGAATTGAATTACTGTTAAACGTTCAGTTGCTATTGTGGAGCGTATTTAAATGCCGATTGCAAAAAAGTGATTTGTTATTGCTTTGCTTGCGGAATTACAACTTAATATAGCAGATATATATTACCTGTGAATGTTTCTGATGTATTGTATCATGTGTTTCTAGTTATATTATATGAAAAATTAGCTCATATTTGCTTCTGTTCTGTGGTAGTGAAACTTGTGCATTTATACTGGACATATGTAATACCTGAGGTAGTATCTGTGCTGCTTCGCACTATTGGAATTCGTTTCATTGGCGTACACAAATTTAGAATAATTTGATTTTGGCTATCAGCGTAATTTGGGAATTAAACCTGTAATTTCTTGGGCTAAATACTTGTAACATTTAGTACACCAGCATAATTGTTATTTGTCCGTCAACGTTTACGTAAATAACTGAACATATATGTGTATTTTAAGGAAAGTGGTATGTTACGTTCAAATTTACTATGTACATGTTGCTAAATTTTATATCATTCTTATCGTAATAATTAGTGTTTTACAGTGCATATAGAACGTAGTCATTTAGCGCAGAATTAATTGACCATAAGTTTTGGATTTCAACACTATCGCCTATCAAACATTGGGCGAATTTTCGGTAAACGCCCCCCATTACAAGAAAGACTACATTTTCCTTTGGAAAATAGTCTCTTTCTATACGAAGAAATTATCTTCATTGGAAATATAACTTTTTCTCTCATACAATTTTTCAGTTGTTCTAATGTGTTTGGTGATTGGTCTGCTGACATCTGGGATCATTATATCGTGGTCCCTATCTTAGTAAGTTACTATATGTACTTGTTCTTGTTCGCTTCTTTATTGGTGTGCATGATTCGTACATACCTTGGTATATATACGTCGTTGGACACTTTGATATTAAATAGTCTTTGTATCCGTTGTCTACTGTTATCTACTACCTGTTCATCAATACATACAGCAGTCGACGCTGTAGATTTCGTTGCACAACCGTATGTGTGCGTTAATTAACGACCGGCTCATTGAAACAATGTTATTAATTAAATTTTGTATGACCTTAAATAGTTAGTGACCATAAGTCTATGGTACATATGGAAAGCGGGGCTTAGTGTATATAGTTATTATCCAGTTTTAATTTGACAACAATTTTCACAGGTGCTATTTCCAGCATCATCATTCAAAATGAAGAATTCCTGTACCAGAAGGGATTTCGGAAGCAGCATATGTATCGCTAGAAGGCGAGGAATCTATATTTAGGTGAGTAAGGATGTTTTTATCATTTCCTTTATTTTCAATTCCTTACCTTTTTAATCGCTGTTACTCGCTCTCACCATTCTACTAACATTTCCAGGTTATATGTGTGCCGTCGTACTACGGAAAATGTGCAAAGTATGGCGTATGACGAAATGTCGACAAGCTAAAGAAGCCGCAGGCCCATCCACAACTGTCCAGCCGTGAGAGATGTGTGGAGAGATGTATAGTTCTGTAACCAGAGAAGTGAGCCGGATCATTTTCGTGAGTAGAGGCCATTTTACCATCATCTATCTCCTGTCTTACTTCAAGGAGTTCGTGCTACATGTGAGTATCTCTCAATCTTTGTGATCCACAAATTGTAGATTTTGGTTTTCAATGAATACACATCCTTACCTAGCTACACAGATGAGAATGTGGTTACGAGCTCTCCCGAAGCGAACCTTTGAAAACAGAAAATATTTTATTGTACCTTGCTGCTGTGGTATGCATGTAAACGTTTTCGGAAAGAATATTTCCTTCCTTGCTGTGAGGACAATTTTTCCAATTATGAATTACGTTGCAGATTAGAAGAGATTCATCTCCAAAGATATTCTGCCAACTGTACGGCTATAATAAGTTATTCAGGTGCAGCGTTTAGTTCAGAATATTTGTTGATATGTGTTTGTTCCCTTTTGTGTTGAAAAGTTATTTCCTATGGGAAATATGTATTTCTCGCATGGGTATGTGTGTTTGTACGGATTATTGCCACTCCATTAACTAGCACCTATGGCTGTGTGCAACATTCATTTTGACAATCACCTTCGCTTTGCATTTATTGCTTCTTCTTCGATTTTAATTATTTTGGGGCTTTTGGTCACCAAGTACTCGCGTTGTACTTTGTCAAAGTATATTTGATTGCTTGGAAAATTATTGACAAAAATACGTTGGCATTCACTTTGTAGTGAAGGAGAAATAGTACGTGGAAATTGAACCGTTGTTGAGGGGAATAACTGGTTGCTTTCAGTAGACAACCAACGTGAATGTTTAGCGGAGACTTTCTTGATCTGTATTTTCTTATAGAAAACTATCTGTTTTGAACTTGTTTGAAATAATTCAATGTATTTCACTGTATTTCCTCTAACATTATATACATTCCTGGGACTATTGTGTTGATAATCCAACACGAAATACTTCTATCACATTTTCAATGAATTAATCAGACGATTACCTTATCAGCGTGAATGTAAACTTTGATTATACAGTGTTATTTGTGGATTTCTCTATAAGGGGATTCATGCTGGAGTACTTTGATTCTAGTTCGAAGTTTTGTCTAGTGTTTAGACCTTCATTATTCATAGTAGTTATTATTGGACTGTTTACTTTTCAGAATGACTTGGAAATTTCTTGCTCTATTTTGTTTCTTTTCCCACATTAATAGTACTGTAATATTTGTTAGAAAATTTGGTCTATGTCTTGCTCGTTTCTGTGGTCGTCTTTATTAAAAAGAGACGAAAGGCTACTTGTACGCATCCCTGATACTCTACATTTGAATTCTAGTATGTTTTATTCCAATCTGTGTGTGCGAAAAATGAAACGGAATGTTGTCTTTAATTAGTACTTTGTGTAACAATTATGATTAGTGAAGGTGTAGTACATGCCTGAAATGTGTAGAAGTTTTTTAGAATTATTTTGAGAAATTTTATCTGAGATCCGATGCGAAACTTAATGTTGAAAAAGTCGAATTCTAGCTTCAGTACGAAATTCTGAACGTGGGACACCCTACCAGAGGATTTGTTCTCAATGTTTACGTTCGCACAACTGTATTATTAGTTTATTTTCACTGATACATCCATTTTGTTTAGCCGGAGAAGAGAGCCCAAATGATTCGCGACTAAATGACTATTCATATCTATTTTGCTGTTTATTTCCTCCATGATTTGGTGTCATATTTGAGTAACTGTCAATGTGTGGATTCGCCAAATTGTTGTTGTCTCTGAATTAATACACCTAGTATAGTGTTGTTTAAGTGCAGTGAATATTTTTATGAACACTTATAAAAGGAAAACCTTCTGATTCATTGATGATTAGAAGAAGAGTTAAAAGTTCCGTTGCTATTCAGGAGCGCATGTAAACGCCGTTCGGAATGAAGTGATTTGTTATTGCTTTGGTAATATAATTTCAACTTAATATTGCAGATATAGTACATGTGAACCATAAAGATTACTTGTAATGCACTGTTGAGAATATGGTTAAGAGCTTTCCCAAAGCGAACCATTGAAAGGGAAAATATATTATTGTACCTTGTTGCTGTGGTATGCATGTAAACGTTTTCGGAAGGAATATTTCCCTCTTTGCTGTGAGGACAACTTTTCCAATTATGAGTTTAATTTGCAGACTTGAAGAAATTGATCACAAAAGATATTCTGCCAAGTATACGGTTATAATAGGTTATTCAGGTGCTAGCGTTTACTTCTGAATATTTCTTGATATGTGTTTTTTCCCTTTTGGGGTTCGATCCTGGCTCAGTCCGGTGGTATTTGAAGGATTTAGAAGCATACGAACGTTCGTAACGGAGAAATGAAGAAAGAAGACGTCTGAAAGACAAAGCACGATATCACCCTGAAGTAATACGAGAGCGGTTCCGGGGTGATGATACACATCGTGGGAAAAGGGTGTGTGGTTTTTAGTGGGTAAGAATCCCACACACTTGTGGAGTGCGGACCCTTCACAAGTGTCTTTTGAAGATTTTCCACAATCCCTCGTAAAAAAAAAAAAAAAAAAATGGGGAGCGTATGTAAATGGCCTTCGGAAAAATGTCATTTGTTATCGCTTTGCTAGTGGAATTACAACTTACAATTAAACTTAATATAGCAGATATAGTACATGTGAATCTTGAAAGAATTTCATGTAATTGTATGTTTCTAATGTATTGTAACATGTGTTTCTATTGATAGTACATGAGTAATTATTTCATATTTGCTTCTGCTCTGTGGTATTGAACCTTGTGCATTTCTACTGGACATACGTATTACCTGAGGTGGTATCTGTGGTGATTCGCGCTATTGGAATTCTTTTCATTGACATGTACAAATTTAGAATAATTTGATTTTGACTATCAGCATAATTTGAAAATTAAACCTGCCATTTCTTGTGCTTAATACTTGTAACATCTTAGTGCACCCGCATTATTGTTTTAGTGTTTGTCAACGTACACGTAAATAACTGAACACTTATGTGTACTTTAAGAAAAGTGGCATGTTACATTTAAATTTTCTATGTACACCTTGCTAAAATGTATATCATACCAGTCGTAATAATTAGTGTTTTACAGTGCATATAGAACGTTGTTATTAAGCGCTGAATTTCTGTACCATAAATTATGGATTTCAACAGAGTTTCCTATCAAACATTGTGGGAATTTTCGGTGACCGCCCAAGTTCACTAGAAACTCTACATTGTTGCTTAGGCAAAATAGTCGCTATTCTATCCGAAGGAGCTGTCTTACGTGGAAATATATTTTTTCTCTCATAAAAGATTTTCTGTTATACTAATGTATTTGGCGATTTGTCTGCTGACATCTGGGATCATTATATAGTGGTCCCTAACTTAGTCTGTTACTATTTGTACTTCTTCTTGTTCGCTTCTTTATTGGTGTGCATGATTCAGAAATACCCTGGTCTATATTCGTCGTTGGACATTTTGATATGAATTAGTCTTTATATCCGTTGTCTGCTGTTATCTACTACCTGTTCATCAATACCTACAGCAATCGTTTGTATCTTCCGACGCTGTAGATTTTTTTGCACAGCTGTATGTGTTATTTAACATCCGGCTCATTGAAACAATGTTATTTATTAAATTTTGTATGATCTTAAATAGTTAGCGACCCTAAGTATGGAAATGGGGGCTTAGTGTATATAATTAATATAGTGATAGTGACAACAATTCTCACAGCTGCTATTTCCAACATCAGCATTCGAACGGAAGAATTCCTGTACCAGAAGTTATTATGGTAGCAGCATATATATAGCTAGAATGTGAAGAATCTAAATTTAGGTGAGTAAGGATGTCTATTTCGTTTCCTTAAATTTCACTTCCTTACATTTTTAATCGTAAATCGTTGGTGACCTTATGTGTATGGTAGATATGGAAATAGCGGCTTAGTGTATATGGTTATTTTGCAGTTTTAATTTGACCATAATTCCCACAGGTGCTTTTTGCAACATAAGCATTCGAAAGGAAGAATACATGTACCAGTTGCACATGTTCCACCTTCTGATATTTCTAATCGCTTTAACTCGCTCTCACCACTGTACTAATACTTCCAGATAATACGTGTGCCGTCGTAGAACGTACCAACTGCAATATTTGGCGAATGTATATATGTCGTCACGTTAAAGTATATCAACGTGTCCAGAACTGTCCCTGCGTAAGCGAAGTATAGAGCTGTAACAAACGAAGCGCGCCTGATAGATTTGTGACTATACGTCTTTGCATATGAGCTATCTTGTGTATTTCCTCAATGTATTGGTATTATATTTGAGAATCTGTTAATATTGTTGATTCACAATTGTAGATGTTTCTCTAGAATTAAGGCACAGCTTTAGTCTAGTTTCAGTGTTGAGAATATTGTACGAGTTCGCCGAAACCAACCACTTAGAATATAGATGTATCGTGACTTGTATCTTGCCTCTGTGGGATGCATGTACATGCTTTCGGAAGGAAACTGTTATTTCGTGCTGTATGGAATACCCTTAAAAACCCTTAAACGTTTATGTTATTTCTATGATTCTAAAACGTTCTTCAAGAGTTGGGTTTAAGGGAGAAAGTTTATTGATACTTCTTGTTCTCTTCGTGTTGAAAGGTGTGTTTCTTCCGGTAACCCGCATATATTCTAGTTTCGAATATGTGCTTGTTCACTTCTTAACACTCCGCATACTGGTACATTTCGGCTGTGTACATCGTATTTCTGTCAATCTTCTTCACTACGCACTTTTCCTCCTCATCCAAAGCTAGAAACCTGAAGTTTTTAAGGCACCATGCAACGATGTTTGAGTGTGTGAATGCATATTTTGAATGATTGGCAATTTATTGGTAAATTTACGTAAACCTTCCCATTAATAAGGAGGCCATACTATGGAACTTAATTGTGAGAATAATGAATTGAATAACTTTTTGTTTTCAGTGGATATTGAAATCATTCATTTTTCTGGGGCATTCTCGATCTCTGTTATGTTGCACAACATTTGCTACCTCTGAACCTGGTTGAAATAATTCTGTGTATATCCCTAGAATCCTTATAAACTACTATTACTTCCTTCGACATTCTTGTTGGTATTCTGATACAAAATATTTCTATCACATCATCAAGGTGCTAATGGGAGAGATCCGCTTATCACCACAAATGTAACATTTAATTATACAAATATAGTAGTTCATTTTTCTATAAGTGAATCTCTGCTATTGTACGACCGGTGTTGTCTAAAGTTATGGCTATTATTTAGCCCTCCATTACCTGTAGTAGCTAATGATCGCCTCTTTGTTTGAGTGAGTGATTTCGGAAATTACTTACCCTATATTGGTTCCTTTCCTGTAATGAATGTAACAGGTTGGTTTATTTTTCTCGACATTATGACAATCAATACTAAAAGGAGACGTAAGATTACTTGTCCGCCCCCCAAGACATTATACATTCCCCATTAAATTATATTTTATTGCGATAAGTTTGTGAGTAAAATTTTAACTGAAGTGAGTTTCTTGTATATCAATGAATGTTTAGTTTTGCTGTTTTTATTAGTATTACGGTACATAGGCATAAAATGTGTAGACACTTTCTAGCATCAATCAGAATACATTTTTCATCGATATAATTGCGTACTGAGGAGTCAAAATTATGAAACATACTAGGGCAGCCATGTTTCCATTCTAATATAAAATATAAGAAAAGTTGTATCACATCACCATGGTCTTACTTGGAAAGAAAAGTTTTTTATCATGCATTTTATTTACAGTTATACGGATTCAGTAGGTGATTAATCCGCCAACCTGAGTAATTTGAATTCGTGGTTCCTAAATTAGTCTGTTATTCGATGTACTTGTTCGTTATTTATTGGTATTCATGAATTAGAAATATATTGGTTTATTGTTTGTACGTTGGCCACATTGATGTTAATACGATTTTATATACGTTTTGTTGTTCTCTATTCCCTGAGTACCGATACGTACAACATTACTTTTGTACCTTTGGACGCTGTAAATATTGATGCACATCCGAACTTTTAGGTAAAGTAACGACCGGCCTTCTGGAAAGAATAAAATGAATTGAATAATTTAGGGCACTGAATACTTATTGACCATGATTTTATAGTACATATGAAAAAGCGGATTAGATTATAATTATTTTACAGTGTTAACCTGACAATAATTTCTGCAGGCGCTTTTCCGACGTAAGCAGCCAGAAGGAAGCATTCTTGTGCCAAGAGTATTTGTAGAAGCAGGGTGTATAAGTAGAAGAAGAAAACTGAATATTTAGGTGAGTAAAGATGACTTTTTCATTTCCTTTCATTTAACTTCCTGATATATATAACAGGTGGCCCTCGAACGCCGTACTTTCTACGTATAAATGTACTACATGCATAACTGATGATTAGGACGTCTAGCTACTGATGTTCACAGGGGCACTTTTCCCAGCGTGTAGGTGACGTTGGAATATGAAGAGAAAAGAACGGAATTGCCGCTCGCAGCATGTTTCTCAGCGCTGCTGGTCTAATGCACCCCTTGCATTAGTAAACCTCCTTTTACAGTGCACAGTTCTAGGCTGGTGTATGGTAAGGCCGAGCTATATTTGCTGCCTGCATATCGTCAGTGGGTAGTGCGTTCAGCAGCGACGAATACACAGACATTATTTTAATTTGGACAACATGGTCGGAATGCATCCAAAGCTCTAAACAGACGTCTGCCCTCTACACTCGTATTTCGCCGGACAAAATTAGTTTTTCTCTTCATACAAGAAACTCTTTTATCGAGTGGAATGGCTACACGTGTATAAATGAATAAGAAAATTTGCTTTTCTGCATTTCCGGCGTATTTACAAATAGTAGCCTCGATTTACTGTTCGTAAATACGCCGAAATTCATAAAAGGATATTTAATGACTCTTTAATTTATACGCGTGTCGAAATTCCACTCAATAAAAGGGTTGTTTTTATGACACAAAAACTAATTCTGTTCGGCGAAATACATGTGTAGAAGGCAGACGTCTGTTTTAAGCTTCGGCTGCATTCCGAGGAGCGGGTTCAAATTAAAATAATGCCTGTGAATTCGTTGGTGCTGAACGCACTACCCACTGACGATATGCGGGCAGCAAATACAGCGCGGCTGTAGAATACACCAGCCTAGAACTGTGCGGTGGAGAAGGAGATATACTAATGCTCAGGGGTGCATTAGACCGGTAGCGCTGACTAACATAGTGCGAGCGACAGTTCCGTTCTTATCACTTCATATTCTAAAGTAACCTGCTCTCTGGCAGTAGTGCCCCTATGAAAATAAGTTAGGAGATATCCCGTTCATCACTTATCATGCGGGACATTTTTAAGTAGAAAGTACAGCGTTGGGGAGCCACCTGGTATATTTGCTGTATTACGCTCTTACCACTGTACTTATACTTCCAGCAAATATGTGCGCCAACGTACTACGGAACAAATACAAAAATATGGTGAATTTTGAAATGTCGACAAGCTACAGAATTAGAAAGCGTGTCCAGAAATGTCCAAGCGTGAGTTATGGATGGAGTGATGTATAGAGCTCTAACCAGAGAAGAGAGCCTGATCATTTTCGTGAGTTGAAGCCATTTTATATAATCGATCTTGTGTCTTTCTCCAAAGTAAACCCCCTGTGGGTGGGGGCGGTAGAATAACACCCACGGTATTCCCTGCCTGTCGTACGAGGCGACTAAAAGGGGCCCTAGGGGCTCTGAACTTTGGAGCGTGGGTTGGCGACCACGGGGCCCTTAGCTGAGTCCTGGCATTGCTTCCACTTACTTGTGCCGGGCTCCTCACTTTCATCTATCCTATCCGACCTCACTTGGTCAACTCTTGTTCTTTTCCGACCCCGACGCTCTTATGTTTGCGAGGGCTAGGGAGTCTTTCATTTTCACGCCCTTCGTGGCCCTTGTCTTCTTTGGCCGATATCTTAATTTTTTCGAAGTGTCGGATCCCTTCCATTCCTTCTCTGTGATTAGTATTACATAGAGGATGGTTGCTGAGTTGTACTTCCTCTTAAAACAATAGTCACCACCACCACGCGCTTGTCTGTCTTATTTACGAGGATTTAATCTTTCCGTTCCAATCTTAAAAACCTGAAGGTTTTAAGGCATCATGTAGTAAAGTTCATTGTGTGTGAACATACAGTATACGTTGAATGCTTGTCAATTTATTGGCAGGCTTATATAATCCTCCATATTCCAAATAAGGAGAACATACAGTGGCACGTGAATGAGAGAATATTGAATGTAATAACTTGTTGCTTTGAGTACGCATCCCAGTCATTTATCTTGCAGAGATATACTTTATCTGCATTATTTTGCACAACATTGTCTAATTAGAACTGGTTGAAATAATTCATTGTATATCCGAATATTTCTATTACCATAATATATACTCCTAGGACAGTCGGTATGGTGTTCTGATACAACATATATCTGTAACTTCACCAAGGTGTTAAACGGAAAGACTACCTTATCACCATGGACGTAACAATTATACGGATATAGTAGTTCGTTTTTAGGTAACAGTGTTACTGCTAGACTATGACCGGTGTAGTCTGAAGTTTGAGCTAGTATTTAGGCTTTCATTAACATACAGTACCTGGTGATTTCCTCTTCATTTGTGTGAATCACTTCATCAGCTTTATTTCAAATATCTGAAGTATTTCTTCAAAGTGCTAGTATTATAACTGAGTATAGTTCAGTCTGTGTGATTCACAATTATAGATGTTGCTTTGGATTTATGCACGATTTTAGTCTACCTTCAATGTTGAGAATATTGTGGAAAACTCACCCAAGGGGAACCATCGAAGAATAGATGTATCATTCACATTACCTTGCTGCATGTGGTATGCATGTAAACGTCTTCGGAAGGAATATGTAATTTCTTGCTGTGTGGAAAATTCTTTCAGTTATGTGTTTAAATTGCAAATTTGAAGAATTTTATCTCCAAAGATATTCTCCCAACTATATGTTTATAGTAAGTTATTCAGGAGCTAGCGTTCAAGTCAGAATATTTGTTGATATGTGTTTGTTCCATTTTTGTGTTGAACAGTTATTTCCTCTGGGAAATCTGTATTTTCAACGGGGGTATGTGTGTTTATGCGGATTATTGACACTCCATTTTCTAGCACCATTTCACCATGTGTAACTTTCATTTTGCCATCGCCCTCGCTAGGCAGTTATTCCTCCTTCTCCGAATTTAATTTTGTTGAGGGTTTTGGTCACCAAAAATTTGCGTTGTATTCTGCCAACGTATATTACGACTGCTTGGAAAATTATTGACAAATTTACGTAAGAATTCACTTTTTAGGGAAGGAGAAAATATACGTGGTATTTGAATGAACCGATATTGATGGTAATAACATATTGTTTCAGTACACTACCAACGTAATTGTTTAGCGGAGACTTTCGAGATCTGCATTGTCTTATAGAAACTTATTATTTGTAACTTGTTTGAAAGAATTTTATGTATTTCACAACTTTTCCCACAATATATTATACATTCCTGGGACAAGCGTGTTGATATTCCAACACGAAATTCTTCTATCACATTATCAATGAATTAACCAGACGATTACAGTGATACTCTACATTTGAATTCTACTATGTTTTATTCCAAGCTGTTTGTGCGGGAAATGAAACGGAATGTTGCCTTTAATTAATATTTTGTGTAACAATTATGATTAGTGACTATGTAGTACATGCCTGAAAAATGTAGGATATTTGCAGAATTATCGTGAGAGAATTTCTGTGAGTTCCGATACGAGACTGATTTTAGAAAAATCGAATTCTATCTTCAGTACGAAATTCTGAACGTGGGTCATCCTGCTAGAGGATTTTTTCTCAATGATTACGTTCGCAGAAGTGTGTTATTAGTTTATTATCACTGATATGTCTATTTGATTTATCCGGAGACGAGTTAAGATGATTCGTGAGTAAATGACTATTCATAATCTATTTTGCTGTGTATTTCCTCCATGAATTGGTGTGATATTTGAGTACCTGTCAGTGTGTGGTTTCGCTAAATTAAAGTAGTCTCTGAATTAATACACTTAGTATAGTGTTGTATGAGTTCAGTGAATATTTTTATGAACACTTATAAAAGAAAAACCTTTTCATGCATTGATCATTAGATGAAAAATAGATTTACTGTTATACGTTAAGTTGCTATTGAGGTGCGTATGTAAATGCCCTTCGTAAGAAAGTGATTTGTTATTGCCTTGCTAGTGGATGTACAACTTAATATAGCAGATGTAGCACATGTGAATCTGAAAAGAATTTCATGTAATTGCATGTTTCCAATGAATTGTATCATGTGTTTCTAGTGATGGTATATGGGTAATCAGTTCATATTTGCTTCTGCTCTGCGCTAGTAAACCTTGTGCATTTCTGCTGGATATATGTATTACCTGAGGTGGTATCTGTGGTGCTTAGCAGTATTAGAATTCTTTTCATTGACATATATAAATTTAGAATAATTTGATTTTTACTATCAGCGTAATTTGGAAATTAAACCTGCAATTTCTTGTGCTATATACTTGTAACTTCCTAGAGCACCAGCATTATGGTTTTAGTGTCAGTCAACGTTCACGTAAATAAATGAAGAATTATGTGTTCTTTAAGAAAAGTGGCACTTTACGTTTAAAATTACTATGTACACCTTGCTAAAATTTATATCTTACTAATCGTAATAAGTAGTGTTTTACAGTGCGTATAGAACGTAGTTATATAGCGCTGAATTTCAGGACCATAAATTATAGAATTCAACAGTATCTCCTATCAATCATTGGGGGAATTTTCGGTGAACTCCCACGATTACTAGAAACACTACATTTTTCATTAGGCAAAATTGTCTCTATTCTAACTGAAGAAAGTATCTCTCGTGGAAATATAACTCTTTCCCTCATACACATTTTTCAGTAACCCTAATGTATTTGGTGATTTGTCTGCAGACATCTGGGATCATTATATCATGGTTCCTAACCTATTGGGTTTCTATATGTACTTGTTCTTGTTCGCTTTTTTATTGGTGTGTATGATTCAAAAATACCTTGGTCTATATTCGTTGTTGGAACATTTGATGTTAATTAGTCTTTATATCCGTAGTCTTCTTTTATCTACTACCTGATCATCAATACCTACAGAATTCCTGTACCAGAAATTATTACGGAAGCAGTGTATGTATGTAGGTAGATGGTGAAGAATCTATATTTGGGTGAGTAAGGATGTCTCTTTCATTTCCTCTAATTTCACTTCCTCGTCGCCATAAGACCTATCTGTGTCGGTGCGACGTAAAGCCCCTAGCAAAAAAAAAACTTCCTTATATTTATAATCGCTGTAACTCGCTCTCACGATTCTACTAACATTTCCAGGTAATATGTGTGCCGTCCTACTACGGAATATGTGTAAAGTATGGCGAATGAAGAGATGTCGACAAGCTAAGGAAGCCGCAGGCGTGGCCAGAACTGTGGAGGCGTGAGAGATGGATGGAGTGACGTACAGAGATGTAACCATAGAAGAGAGCTAGATCATTTTCGTGAGTAGAAGCCATTTTACCATCTTCTATCTCGTCTCATACTTCAAAGAATTCGTATTACATGTGAGTATCTCTCAATCCGCGTGATTCACAAATTGTATATATTTGCTTTGAATGAATGCACTTCTTTACGTAGGTACAATTTTGAGAATATGGTTACGATCTCTCCCAAAGCGAACCATTGAAAAGAGAAAATATTTTATTCTACCTTGCTTCTGTTGAATGCATGTAATGTTTTCGGAAGGAATATTTCCCTCTTTACTGTGAAGAGAACTTTTCCAATTATGAGTTAAATTGGCAGATTTGAAGAATTTTGTATCCAAAGATATTCTGCCAACTATATGGTTATAATAATTTATCCACGTGCTAGCGTTTAGGTCAGAATATTTGTTGATATGTGTTTTTTCCCTTTTAGTGTTGGAAAATTATTTCCTCTTGGAAATCTGTATTTCTTACAGGAGTATGTGTGTTTGTACAGATTATTGACACTCCATTTACTAGCACCTATCACTGTGTGTAACTTTCAATTTGCCAAGCACCTTCGCTAGGCATTTATTTCTTCTTCTTCGTATTTAATTTTTTGGGGCTTTTGGTCACCAAAACTCGCGTTGTACTTTGTAAGACTATATTTGAATGTTTGGAAAATTATTGACAAATTCACATAAGAATTCACTTTTTAGTGAAGGTGAAAATATACGTGGTACTGCATGAACCGTTATTGGAGGAAATAACATGTTGCTTTCAATACACAACCAAAGTGAATGTTTAACGGAGACTTTCTGGATCTGTATTTTCTTATAGAAAATTATCTATTTTGTACTTCTTTGGAATAATTCTATGTATTTCACTCTATTTCCCATAACATAATGTACATTCCTGGGACAATCGTGTTGATATTCCGAAACGAAATCCTTCTATCACATTACCAATGTGTTAACCAGATGATTACCCTGATACCCTGCATTTGAATTCCAATATGATTTATTCCAATCTGTTTGTGAGTAAAATGAAACCGAATATTTTACTTAATACACTGTGTAGCAATTATTATTAGCGAATATGTAGTACGTGCCTAAAATGTGTAGAATATTTGCAGAATTAATCTGAGAATTTTTCTGTGAGAACCGATTCGAGACTGATTAATGAAAAGGACGATTACTAGCTTCAGTATAGAATTCTGAACTTTGGGCATCCTGGCAGCTGCAGTGTTGAGAATGTGGCTACGAGCTCGCCCAAAGCGAACCATTGAAAACAGAAAATGTTTTATTGTTCCTTGCTGCTGTGGTATGCATGTACAGGTTTACGGAAGAAATATATCCTTCCTTGTTGTGAGTAAAACTCCTCCAATTATGAGTTTAAGTTGCAGATTTAAATAATTTTATCTCCAAAGATATCCTGCAAACTCTATGGTTATAATATTTTAATCAGGTGCTAGCGTTTAGGTCAGAATATTTGTTGATATGTGTTTGTTTCCCTTTTTGTTGAAAAGTTATTTCCTCTGGGAAATCTGCATTTTCCACAGGGGTATGTGTGTTTATGCGGATTATTGACACTCCATTTATCTGCACCTATCACTGTGTGTACCTTCTATTTGCCAATCACATTCGCTAGGCATTTATGCTTCTTCTTCGCATTTAATTCTTTTGGGACGTTTCGTCATCAAAAGCTCGCGTTGAACTTTGTCAGTCTATATATGACTGCTTGGAAAATTATTGAGAAACTTAGGTAGCATTCACTTTTTAGTGAAGGAGAAAATATGCGTGGTACTGAATGAACCGTTTTGTTGTTTTCAATACACAACCAATGTGATGTTTATGGGAGTTAACCAGACGATTACGTTATCAGCATGAATGTAAACTGTTATTATACAGTGATATTTGTGGTTTTCTCTATGACGGGATTTGTGAGTTTTGTGAGTAAAATCTTAACTGAACTGTGCTTTTTGTAGATCAATGAATGTTTAGTTTTGTTGTGTGTATTATTATTACGTTACACATGCCTAAAATGTGTAGACACTTTCTAGCATCAATCTAACGATATTTTCGTGCGATATAATTGCAGAATGAGGTGTCAATATTATGAAAAATAGTGTCGGTATAGAAGTCTGGAAGTAGTAAGTACTGCCAGATAATCGGATCTCACTGTCCTGGATGACAGAGATGTATAACTCATTTTTATTGCATATATTTACATTTGATGTAGTACGGTCTCATCGCTCTATTGATACTTGAGTATACAGTGTGTTAAATTATACTACCTACAAACTGCATAACGTAGCGAATGTTTTCTTGTCGACAATTGAATGAGAAACGAGATTGAACAAGTCGATCCATGCGTGAGTGACATACTGACCGAGAAAGGGAGCCTGAGAGTCCTCGTTTGTGGATGTTGATTTATATCAGTATTTTTGTGTATTTCTTCCACGAATTCGCACCATGTTCGAATCCTGTGTTTGTTACTCTGTAGATTAGCCAATAGGGAGTTGCCTGTGAATTAATGTAGTAGTGTATTCGTGTATCAGGGCTGTGTATATTGTTACGAGATATCTGAAAGCAAACCTTTGGATTGGTTATGAATTAATGAAAAATTATTGAATTACGTTTAAGAGATAATTTGCTATAGATGTGCGCCTGTATATGCCGTTTGGAATGATTGGGTATTGTTATGGTTTTGCCCGCGGAATATCATTCCAAATACAATATAAATAGCAGAAACAGAATGGGTGAATCATAAAATGCATTTCAAATAATTTCCTTCTGTTTCTAGTGATAGTGTACCGTAGGAGCTATTAGTTCATATACAGTATCCTCCGCTCTGCTGTAGTGTACCTCGTATCTATAACGGGACATCTGTGTTATCTGAGGCGGAGTATGTCTCGCTTCACACTCTTAGTATTTTTTCATTTGCTATAAAATTTTGAATAATTTGAATACGATGAACGGCCAATTTAAAGGAATTTATATTTGCTTTCCCTGTGCTAAATACTTGTAACATCTTAGTGCAGCAGAATAATTGCTTTGGTGTGCGTCAACGTATACGTAAATAATATAACACGTGTGAATAACGTACGTAAATGGTATGTTACGACTAATGTTACTATGTATATATTGCTCAAAAACTGGTTTATACTGACCGTAATAACTTGTGTTTTACAGTGCATATAGATCGAATTTATTCCACGATGAATTTGTTGACCATCAATTACGTTGTACAACATTATCTCTTTGATACTTTGGGGAAAGATTTCTGTGAATATCCCCGTAGTACTTGAGGCACAATATTCATCCTAGGGGAGCCATGTTTCTATTCTAATATAAAAAAGGTGTATCACATCACCATGGTCTTACTTGGAAAGAAAAGTATTTTTATCATGCATTTTATTTACTGTTATACTGATTCAGTAGGTGATTAATCCGCCGATCTGTGAGAACTGAATTGGTGGTCCCTAGCTTAGTCTGTTATTCGATGTACTTGTTCGTTATTTATCGGTATTCATGAATTGGAAATATATTGTTTATTATTTGTACGTTGGCCACATTGATGTTAATACGTTTTTATATCCGTTTTGTTGTTCTCTATTCCCTGAGTACCGATACGTACAGCAACATTTTGTACCTTTGGACGCTGTAAATACTGATGCACATCCGAACTTTTAGGTAAAGAATAATATTAATTGAATAATTTAGGGAACTGAATACTTATTGATCATAATTTTATGGTATATATGAAAAACCGGATTAGATTATAATTATTTTACAGTGTTAATCTGACAGTAATTTCTGCAGGCGCATTTCCGATGTAAGCAGTCAGAAGGAAGCATTCTTGTGCCAAGAGTGTTTGTAGAAGCAGGATGTATAGGTAGAAGAAGAAAACTGAATATTTAGGTGAGTAAAGATGACTTTTTCGTTTCCTTTCATTTAACTTCCTGATATATATACCAGGTGGCCCTCGAACGCCGTACTTTCTTCGTATAAATGTACTGCATGCATAACTGATGATTGGGATGTCTACCTACTGATTTTCACAGGGGCACTTTACCCAGCGGGTAGGTGACCCTGGAATATGAAGAGAAAGGAACGGGATTGTCGCTCGCAGCATGTTTCTCAGCGCTGCCGGTCTAATGCACCCCTTGCATTAGTAAACCTCCTTTTACACCGCACAGTTCTAGGCTGGTGTATGGTAAGGCCGCGCTATATTTGCTGCCTGCATATCGTCAGTGGGTAGTGCGTTCAGCAGCGACGAATACACACACATTATTTTAATTTGGACAACCTGGTCGGAATGCATCTAAAGCTCTAAACAGACGTCTGCCCTCTACACACGTATTTCGCCGAACAAAATTAGTTTTTCTTTTCATACAAGAAACTCTTTTATCGAGTGGAATGGCAACACGTGTATAAATGAATAAGGAAATTTGCTTTTCTGCAATTCTGGCGTATTTACAAACAGTAGCGGCGATTTACTGTTCGTAAATATGCCAAAATGCAGAAAAGGAAATTTAATGACTCTTTAATTTATACACGTGTAGAAATTCCACTCGATAAAAGAGTTGTTTTTATGAAAAAAAACTAATTCTGTTCGGCGAAATACGTGTGTAGAAGGCAAGACGTCTATTTGAAGCTTCGGCTGCATTCCGAGGAGGGTGTCCAAATTAAAATAATGTCTGTGAATTCGTCGGTGCTGAACGCACTACCCACTGACGATATGCAGGCAGCAAATACAGCGCGGCTGTACCATACACCAGCCTAGAACTGTGCGCTGGAAAAGGAGGTTTACTAATGCTCAGGGGTGCATTAGACCGGTAGCGCTGGGGACCATAGTGCGAGCGACAGTTCCGTTGTTATCTCTTCATATTCTAAAGTAACCTGCCCTCTGGCAGTTGTGCCTCAATAAAATCATTTAGGAGATATCCCATTCAAAACTTATGCATGCAAGACATTTATAAGTAGAAAGTACGGCGTTGGGGAGCCACCTGGTATATTTGCTGTATTACGCTCTTACCACTGTACTTATTCTTCCAGCAAATACGTGCGCCAACGTACTATGGAACAAATACAAAAATATGGTGAATTTTGAAATGTCGACAAGCTACAGAAGTAGCAAGCGTGTCCAGAACTGTCCAAGCGTGAGTGATGGATGGAGTGATGTACAGAGCTGTAACCAGAGAAGAGAGCCTGATCATTTTCGTGAGTTGAAGCCATTTTATATCATCTATCTTGTTTCTTTCTCCAAAGTAAACCCCCTGTGGGTGGGGACGGTAGAATAACACCCACGGTATTCCCTGCCTGTCGTAAGAGGCGACTAAAAGGCGCCCTAGGGGCTCTGAACTTTGGAGCGTGGGTTGGCGACCACGGGGCCCTTAGCTGAGTCCTGGCATTGCTTCCACTTACTTGTGCCAGGCTCCTCACTTTCATCTATCCTATCCGACCTCACTTGGTCAACTCTTGTTCTTTTCCGACCCCGACGCTCTTATGTTTGCGAGGGCTAGGGAGTCTTTCATTTTCATGCCCTTCGTGGCCCTTGTCTTCCTTTGGCCGATATCTTAATTTTTTCGAAGTGTTGGATCCCTTCCATTCTTTCTCTGTGATTAGTATTATATAGAGTATGGTTGCTTAGTTGTACTTCCTCTTAAAACAATAGTCACCACCACCACGCGCTTGTCTGTCTTATTTACGAGGATTTAATCTTTCCGTTCCAATCTTAAAAACCTGAAGGTTTTAAGGCATCATGTAATAAAGTTCATTGTGTGTGAACATATACATTGAATGCTTGTCAATTTATTGGCAGGCTTATATAATCCACCAGATTCCAAATAAGGAGAACATACAGTGGCACGTGAATGAGAGAATATTGAATGTAATGACGTGTTGCTTTGAGTACGCATCCGAGTCATTTATCTTGCTGAGATATTCTTTATCTGCATTATGTTGTACAACATTGTCTAATTTGAACTGGTTGAAATAATTCATTGTATATCCGAATATTTATATTACCATAATATATACTCCTAGGACAGTCGGTATGGTGTTGTGATACAACATATATCTATAACTTCAGCAATGTGTTAAACGGAAAGACCACCTTATCACCCTGGACGTAACAATTATACGGATATAGTAGTTCGTTTTTAGGTAATAGTGTTACTGCTAGACTATGACCGGTGTAGTCTGAAGTTAGAGCTAGTATTTAGTCTTTCCTTACATACAGTACCTAGTGATTTCCTCTTCATTTGTGTGAATCACTTCATCAGCTTTATATCAAATACCCAAAGTATTACTTCAAAGAACTTGTATTATAACTGAGTATAGTTCAGTCTGTGTGATTCACAATTATAGATGTTGCTTTGGGATGAATTCACAATTTTAGTCTACCTTCAATGTTGAGAATATTGTGAAGAGCTCACCCAAGCGGAACCATCGAAGAATATATGTATCAATCACATTACCTTGCTACTGTGGTATGCATGTAAACGTTTTCGGAAGGAATATGTAATTCCTTGCTGTGTGGAAAACTCTTCGAATTATGAGTCTAAATTGCAAATTTGAAGAAGTTTATCTCCAAAGATATTCTCCCAATTATATGTTTATAATAAGTTATTCAGGTGCTAGCGTTCAAGTCAGAATATTTGTTGATATGTGTTTGTTCCCTTTTTTGTGTTGAAAAGTTATTTTCTCTGGGAAATCTATATTCTCTGCAGGGGTATGTGTGTTTATGCGGATTATTGACACTCCATTTACTTTCACCTATCACTGTGTGTACCTTTCAATTTGCCAATCACATTAGTTAGGCATTTATTGCTTCTTCTTCGAATTTAATTCTTTTGAGACTTTTCGTCACCAAAAGCTCGCGTCTATATTTGACTTCTTGGAAAATTATTGACAAATTTACGTAGCATTCACTTTTCAGCGAAGGAGAAAATATGCGTGGTACTGAATGAACCGTTATTGGAGGTTGCTTTCAATAAACAAACAACGTGAATGTTTAGCGGAATTAACCAGACTATTACCTTATCAGCATGAAATGTAAACTGTAATTATACAGTGATATTTCTGGATTTCTCTATGACGGGATACATGCTAGAGTACGTTGATTCTAGTTCGAAGTTTTGGCTAGTGTTTAGACCTTCATTACTCATAGTAGTTAGTATTAGACTGTTTACTTTTCCGAATTTCTTGATAATTTCTTACCCTGTGTTGTTTATTTTCACACATTAATAGTACTGTATTATTTATTAGAACATTAGGTCTATGCCTTTCTCGTCACTGTGGTCGTCGTTAATAAAAACGGACGAAAGTCTACTTGTATGCGTCCCTGATACTCAACATTTGAATTCGACTATGCTTTATTCCAAGCTGTTTGTGAGAAAAGTGAAACGGAATGTTGTCTTTAATTAATATTTTGTGTAACAATTATGATTAGTGAATATGATATGTAGTACATGCCTGAAATGTGTGGAACATTTGCAGAATTAATCTGTGATAATTTCTGTGAGGTCCGATGCGAGACTGATTAACGAAAAAGACGAATTCTAGCTTCAGTACGAAATTCCGAACGTGGGACATCCTACCAGGGAATTTGTTCTCACCGTTTACGTTCGGAGAATTGCATTATTAGTTTATTTTAACTGATACGTCCATTTGATTACGCCGGGGAAGAGAGCCCAAATGATTCGTGAGTAAATGACTATTGATATCTATTTTGCTGTGTAATTCCTCCATGAATTGGTGTCATATTTGAGTACCTGTCAATGTGTGGATTCGCCAAATCGATGTTGTCTCTGAATGAATACGCCTAGTATACTGTTGTATGAGTAGTGAATACTTTTATGGAAACTTATAAAATAGAAACCTTTTGATGCATTGATCATTAGAAGAAGAGTTAAAAGTTCTGTTGCTATTCAGGAGCGCATGTAAACGCCCTTCAGAGAAAGACGTGATTTGTTATTGCTTTGCTAATATAATTTCAACTTAATATAGCAGATATGGTACATGTGAACCTTAAAAGTTTCTTTTAATTGTATGTTTTTAATGTATTGTATCATGTGTTTCTAGTGATTGTATATGAGTAATTAGTTCATATTTGCTTCTTCTCGGTTGGAATGAACCTTGTGAATTTCCACTGGACATATATATTAGCTGAGGTGGTATCTGTTGTGCTTCGCACTATTGAAATTATTTTCATTGACATGTACAAATTTAGAATAACAACTACAGCGTAGTTTGAAAATTAAACCTGCCATTTCTTGTGCTAAATACTTGTAATATCCTAGTGCACCTGCATTGTTGTTTTAGTGTCTGTCAACTTACTCGTAAATAACGTGTATTTTAAGAAAGGTGGCATGTTACGTTTTAATTTTCTATGTGCACCTTGCTAAAATGTATATCATACTAATCGTAATAATTAGTGCTTTACAGTGCATATAGAACGTAGTTATATAGTGCTGCATTTCTGGACTATAAATTATGGATTTTAACAGTGTCTCCTATCAAACATTGGGGGAATTTTCGGTGAACGCCCATGTTTACTAGAAACTATACATTGTTGCCTAGGCAAAATAGTCTCTATTATATCCGAAGAAGATATCTTACGTGGAAAAAACTTTATCTCTCAGAGAACTTTTCTGTTATACTAATGTATTTGGTGATTTGTCTGCTGCCATCTGGGATCATTATATCGGGGTTCCTAACTTAGTCACTATATGTACTTGTTCTTGTTCGCTTCTTTATTGGTGTGCATGATTCGTACATACCTTGGTATATATACGTCGTTGGACACTTTGATATTAAATAGTCTTTATATCCGTTGTCTACTGTTATCTACTACCTGTTCATCAATACATACAGCAGTCGACGCTGTAGATTTCGTTGCACAGCCGTATGTGTACGTTAATTAACGACCGGCTCTTTGAAACAATATTATTAATTAAATTTTGTATGACCTTAAATACTTAGTGACCATAAGTGTATGGCACGTATCGACAGCTGGGTTTAGTGTATATAGTTATTATCCAGTTTTAATTTGACAACAATTCTCACAGGTGCTATTTCCAACATCAGCATCAAAACGAAGAACTCCTGTGCCAGAGGGGATTATGGAAGCAGCATATATTTAGCTATAAGGTGAAGAATCTATATTTAGGTGAGTAAGGATGTTTTTATCATTTCCTTTATTTTCAATTCCTTACATTTTTAATCGCTGTAGTTCGCTCTCACCATTCTACTCACATTTCCAGGTAATATGTGTGCCGTCGTACTAGGGAATATTTGCAATATATGGCGAATGATGAAATGCCGACAAGCTAAAGAAGCCGCAAGCGCGTCCAGAACTGTCCAGCTGTGAGAGATGCGTGGAGAGATGTATAAAGCTGTATGCAGAGAAGGGAGCCTGATCATTTTCGTGAATAGAAGCCATTTACCATCATCTATCTCGTGTCTTACTTCAATGAATTCGTGTTACATGTGAGTATCTCTCAATCTGTGTGATTCGCAAATTTGAGATGTTTGCTTTGAATGAATGCACTTCTTTACCTAGTTACACTGTTGAGAATATGGTTACGATCTCTCCCACAGGTAACCTATGAAAAGAGAAAAATTTTATTGTACCTTTTTACTGTGGTATGCATGTTAACGTTTCCGGAAGGAATATTTCCCTCCTTGCTGTGAGGAGAACTATTCCAATTATGAGTTTAATTTGCAGATCTGAAGAATGTTATCTCCAAAGGTGTTCTGCCAACTGTATGGTTATAATAATTTATCCAGGTGCTAGCGTTCAAGTCAGAATATTTGTTGATATGTGTTTGTTCCCCTTTCGTGTTGAAAAGTTATTTTCTCTGGGAAATCTGTATTTCTCACAGTTTTATGTGTGTTTGTACGGATTATTGACACTCCATTTACTTGCACCTATCACTGTGTGTACCTTTCAATTTGCCAATCACATTCGCTAGGCATTTATTGCTTCTTCTTCGAATTTAATTGTTTTGGGACTTTCGTCAGCAAAAGCTCGCGTTGTACTTTGTCGGTCTACTTTTGACTGCCTGGAATATTATTGACAAATTTAAGTAAGAATTCACTTTTTAGTGCAGGAGAAAATATACATGGTACTGAATGAACCGTTATTGAAGGTAATAGCATGTTGCTTTTTATACACAAAGTGAATGTTTAGAGGAGACTTTCTGGATCTGTATTTTCTTATGGAAAATTATCTATTTTGTACTTCTTTGAAATAATTCTATGTATTTTAACTGTATTTTCCATAACATAATGTACATTCCTGGGACAATCGTGTTGATATTCCGAAACAAAATCCTTCTATCACAATATCAATGTGTTAACCAGACGATTACCCTGATACCCTGCATTTGAATTAAATATGTTTTGTTCCAATGTGTTTGTGAGTAAAATGAAACCGAATGTTTTAATTCATTAATACATTGTATAGCAATTATTATTAGCGAATATGTAGTACATGCCTAAAATGTGTAGAATAATTGCAGAATTAATCTGAGAATGTTTCTGTCAGAACCGATTCGAGACTGATTAATGGAAAGTACGATTACTAACTTCAGTATATAATTCTGAACTTTGGGCGTCCTGGCAACTGAAGTGTTGAGAATGTGGCTACGAACTCGCCCAAAGCGAACCATTGAAAACAGAAAATATTTTATTGTACCTTGCTGCTGTGGTATGCATGTAAACGTTTTCGGGAGGAATATTTCCTTCCTTGTTGTGAGGATAACTCTTCCAATTACGAGTTTAAATTGCAGATTTGAAGAATTTTATCTCCAAAGACATCCTGCAAACTCTATGTTTATAATAGGTTATTCAGGTGCTAGCTTTTATGTCACAATATTTGTTGATATGTGTTTGTTCCCTTTTTTGTTGAAAAGTTATTTCCTCTGGGAAATGTGTGTTTTCCACAGGGGTATGTGTGTTTATGCGGATTATTGACACTCCATTTACTTGCACCTATCACTGTCTGTACCTTTCAATTTGCCAATCACATTCGCTAGGCGTTTATTGCTTCTTCTTAGAATTTAATTCTTTTGGGACTTTTCGTCACCAAAAGCCCGCGTTGTACTTTGTCAGTCTATATTTGACTGGTTGGAAAATTATTAACAAATTTACGTAGCATTCACCTTTTAGTGAAGGAGTAAATATGCGTGGTACTGAATGTACCGTTATTGAGGGTAATAACATGCTGCATTCAATACACAACCAACGTGAATGTTTATGGGAGTTAACCAGACGATTACGTTATCAGCATGAATATAAACTGTTATTATACAGTGATATTTGTGGTTTTCTCTATGACGGGATTTGTGAGTTTTGTGAGTAAAATCTTAACTGAACTGTGCTTTTTGTAGATCAATGAATGTTTAGTTTTGTTGTGTGTATTATTATTACGTTACACATGCCTAAAATGTGTAGACACTTTCTAGCATCAATCTAACGATATTTTCGTGCGATATAATTGCAGAATGAGGTGTCAATATTATGAAAAATAGTGTCGGTATAGATGTCTGGAAGTAGTAAGTACTGCCAGATAATCGGATCTCACTGTCCTGGAGGATAGAGATGTATAACTCATTATTATTACATATATTTACATTTGATGTAGTACGGTCTCATCGCTCTATTGATACTTGAGTATACAGTGTGTTAAATTAAACTACCTACAAACTGCATAACGTAGCGAATGTTTTCTTGTCGACAATTGAATGAGAAACGAGTTTGAACAAGTCGATCCATGCGTGAGTGACGTACTGACCGAGAAAGAGAGCCTGAGGGTCCTCGTTTATGGATGTTGATTTATATCAGTATTTTTGTGTATTTCCTCCATGAATTTGCACCATGTTCGAATCCTGTGTTTGTTACTCTGTAGATTAGCCAATAGGGAGTTGCCTGTGAATTAATGTAGTAGTGTATTCGTGTATCAGGGCTGTGTATATTGTCACGAGATATCTGAAAGCAAACCTTTGGATTGGTTATGGATTAATGAAAAATTATTGAATTACGTTTAAGAGATAATTTGCTATAGATGTGGGCCTGTATATGCCGTTTGGAATGATTGGGTATTGTTATGGTTTTGCCCGCGGAATATCATTCCAAATACAATATAAATAGCAGAAACAGAATGTGTGAATCATAAAATGCATTTCAAATAATTTCCTTCTGTTTCTAGTGATAGTGTACCGTAGCAGCTATTAGTTCATATACAGTATCCTCCGCTCTGCTGTAGTGTACCTCGTATCTATAACGGGACATCTGTGTTATCTGAGGCGGAGTATGTCTCGCTTCACACTCTTAGTATTTTTTCCATTGCTACAAAATTTTGAATAATTCGAATACGATGAACGGCCAATTTAAGGAATTTATATTTGCTTTCCCTGTGCTAAATACTTGTAACATCTTAGTGCAGCAGAATAATTGCTTTGGTATGCGTCTACGTATACGTAAATAATATAACACGTGTGAATAACGTACGTAAATGGTATGTTACGACTAAAGTTACTATGTATTTATTGCTCATAAACTGGTTTATACTGACCGTAATAACTTGTGTTTTACAGTGCATATAGATCGAATTTATTCCACGATGAATTTGTTGACCATCAATTACGTTGTACAACATTATCTCTTTGATACTTTGGGGAAAGATTTCTGTGAATATCCCCGTAGTACTTGAGGCACAATATTCATCCTAGGGGAGCCATGTTTCTATTCTAATATAAAAAAGGTGTATCACATCACCATGGTCTTACTTGGAAAGAAAAGTATTTTTATCATGCATTTTATTTACAGTTATACTGATTCAGTAGGTGATTAATCCGCCGATCTGTGAGAACTGAATTGGTGGTCCCTAGCTTAGTCTGTTATTCGATGTACTTGTTCGTTATTTATCGGTATTCATGAATTGGAAATATCTTATTTATTATTTGTACGTTGGCCACATTGATGTTAATACGTTTTTATATCCGTTTTGTTGTTCTCTATTCCCTGAGTACCGATACGTACAGCAACATTTTGTACCTTTGGACGCTGTAAATACTGATGCACATCCGAACTTTTAGGTAAAGTATAATATTAATTGAATAATTTAGGGAACTGAATACTTATTGATCATAATTTTATGGTACATATGAAAAACCGGATTAGATTATAATTATTTTACAGTGTTAATCTGACAGTAATTTCTGCAGGCGCATTTCCGATGTAAGCAGTCAGAAGGAAGCATTCTTGTGCCAAGAGTGTTTGTAGAAGCAGGATGTATAGGTAGAAGAAGAAAACTGAATATTTAGGTGAGTAAAGATGACTTTTTCATTTCCTTTCATTTAACTTCCTGATATATATACCAGGTGGCCCTCGAACGCCGTACTTTCTTCGTATAAATGTACTGCATGCATAACTGATGATTGGGATGTCTACCTACTGATTTTCACAGGGCCACTTTACCCAGCGGGTAGGTGACCCTGGATTATGAAAAGAAAGGAACGGGATTGTCGCTCGCAGCATGTTTCGCAGCTTCAAATAGACGTCTTGCCTTCTACACACGTATTTCGCCGAACAAAATTACTTTTTCTGTTCATACAAGAAACTCTTTTATCGAGTGTAATGGCAACACGTTTGCTTTTCTGCAATTCTGGCGTATTTACAAACAGTAGCGGCGATTTACTGTTCGTAAATATGCCAAAATGCAGAAAAGGAATTTAATGACTCTTTAATTTATACACGTGTAGAAATTCCACTCGATAAAAGAGTTGTTTTTATGAAACAAAAACTAATTCTGTTCGGCGAAATACGTGTGTAGAAGGCAAGACGTCTATTTGAAGCTTCGGCTGCATTCCGAGGAGGGTGTCCAAATTAAAATAATGTCTGTGAATTCGTCGGTGCTGAACGCACTACCCACTGACGATATGCAGGCAGCAAATACAGCGCGGCTGTACCATACACCAGCCTAGAACTGTGCGGTGGAAAAGGTTTACTAATGCTCGGGGGTGCATTAGACCGGTAGCGCTGAGGACCATAGTGCGAGCGACAGTTCCGTTGTTATCTCTTCATATTCTAAAGTAACCTGCCCTCTGGCAGTTGTGCCTCAATAAAATCAGTTAGGAGATATCCCATTCAAATCTTATGCATGCAAGACATTTATAAGTAGAAAGTACGGCGTTGGGGAGCCACCTGGTATATTTGCTGTATTACGCTCTTACCACTGTACTTATTCTTCCAGCAAATACGTGCGCCAACGTACTATGGAACAAATACAAAAATATGGTGAATTTTGAAATGTCGACAAGCTACAGAAGTAGCAAGCGTGTCCAGAACTGTCCAAGCGTGAGTGATGGATGGAGTGATGTACAGAGCTGTAACCAGAGAAGAGAGCCTGATCATTTTCGTGAGTTGAAGCCATTTTATATCATCTATCTTGTGTCTTTCTCCAAAGTAAACCCCCTGTGGGTGGGGGCGGTAGAATAACACCCACGGTATTCCCTGCCTGTCGTAAGAGGCGACTAAAAGGGGCCCTAGGGGCTCTGAACTTTGGAGCGTGGGTTGGCGACCACGGGGCCCTTAGCTGAGTCCTGGCATTGCTTCCACTTACTTGTGCCAGGCTCCTCACTTTCATCTATCCTATCCGACCTCACTTGGTCAACTCTTGTTCTTTTCCGACCCCGACGCTCTTATGTTTGCGAGGGCTAGGGAGTCTTTCATTTTCATGCCCTTCGTGGCCCTTGTCTTCCTTTGGCAGATATCTTAATTTTTTCGAAGTGTTGGATCCCTTCCATTCTTTCTCTGTGATTAGTATTATATAGAGTATGGTTGCTTAGTTGTACTTCCTCTTAAAACAATAGTCACCACCACCACGCGCTTGTCTGTCCTATTTACGAGGATTTAATCTTTCCGTTCCAATCTTAAAAACCTGAAGGTTTTAAGGCATCATGTAATAAAGTTCATTGTGTGTGAACATATACATTGAATGCTTGTCAATTTATTGGCAGGCTTATATAATCCACCAGATTCCAAATAAGGAGAACATACAGTGGCACGTGAATGAGAGAATATTGAATGTAATGACTTGTTGCTTTGAGTACGCATCCGAGTCATTTATCTTGCTGAGATATTCTTTATCTGCATTATGTTGTACAACATTGTCTAATTTGAACTGGTTGAAATAATTCATTGTATATCCGAATATTTATATTACCATAATATATACTCCTAGGACAGTCGGTATGGTGTTGTGATACAACATATATCTATAACTTCAGCAATGTGTTAAACGGAAAGACCACCTTTTCTCCCTGGACGTAACAATTATACGGATATAGTAGTTCGTTTTTAGGTAATAGTGTTACTGCTAGACTATGACCGGTGTAGTCTGAAGTTAGAGCTAGCATTTCGCCTTTCCTTACATACAGTACCTAGTGATTTCCTCTTCATTTGTGTGAATCACTTCATCAGCGTTATATCAAATACCTGAAGTATTACTTCAAAGTACTAGTATTATAACTGAGTATAGTTCAGTCTGTGTGATTCACAATTATAGATGTTGCTTTGGAATGAGTTCACAATTTTAGTCTACCTTCAATGTTGAGAATATTGTGAAGAGCTCACCCAAGCGGAACCATCGAAGAATAGATGTATCATTCACATTACCTTGCTACTGTGGTATGCATGTAAACGTTTTCGGAAGGAATATGTAATTCCTTGCTGTGTGGAAAACTATTCCAATTATGAGTCTAAATTGTAAATTTGAAGAAGTTTATCTCCAAAGATATTCTCCCAATTATATGTTTATAATAAGTTATTCAGGTGCTAGCGTTCAAGTCAGAATATTTGTTGATATGTGTTTGTTCCCTTTTTTGTGTTGAAAAGTTATTTTCTCTGGGAAATCTATATTCTCCGCAGGGGTATGTGTGTTTATGCGGATTATTGACACTCCATTTACTTTCACCTATTACTGTGTGTACCTTTCAATTTGCCAATCACATTAGTTAGGCATTTGTTGCTTCTTCGTCGAATTTAATTCTTTTGAGACTTTTCGTCACCAAAAGCTCGCGTCTATATTTGACTTCTTGGAAAATTATTGACAAATTTACGTAGCATTCACTTTTCAGCGAAGGAGAAAATATGCGTGGTACTGAATGAACCGTTATTGGAGGTTGCTTTCAATAAACAAACAACGTTAATGTTTAGCGGAATTAACCAGACTATTACCTTGTCAGCATGAATTGTAAACTGTAATTATACAGTGATATTTGTGGATTTCTCTATGACGGGATACATGCTAGAGTACGTTGATTCTAGTTCGAAGTTTTGGCTGGTGTTTAGACCTTCGTTACTCATAGTACTTAGTATTAGACTGTTTACTTTACCAAATGACTTGAAAATTTCTTACCCTGTGTTGTTTCTTTACCAACATTAATAGTACTGTAATATTTATTAGAACGTTAGGTCTATGTCTTTCTCGTCACTGTGGTCGTCGTTAATAAAAAGAGACGGAAGTCTACTTCTATGCGTTCCTGATACTCTACATTTGAATTCGAATATGTTTTATTCCAAGCTGTTTGTGAGAAAAGTGAAACGGAATGTTGTCTTTGATTAATATTTTGTGTAACAATTATGATTAGTGAATATGATATGTAGTACATGCCTGAAATGTGTGGAACATTTGCAGAATTAATCTGAGAATATTACTGTGAGGTCCGATGCGAGACTGATTTATGAAAAAGACGAATTCTAGCTTCAGAACGAAATTCTGAACGCTTGCCATCCTACCAGGGAATTTTTTCTCAATGTTTACGATCGGAGAATTGCATTATTAGTGTATTTTCACTGATACCTCCATTTGATTATGCCGGGGAATAGAACCCAAATGATTCGTGAGTAAATGACTATTCATATCTGTTTTGCTGTGTACTTCCTCCATGAATTGGTGTCATAGTTGAGTACCTGTCAATTTGTGGATTCGCTAAATCGATGTTGTCTCTGAAGGAATACGCCAAGTATACTGTTGTATGTGTGTAGTGAATACTTTTATGAACACTTATAAAAGGAAAACCTTTTGATGCATTGATAATTAGAAGATGAGTTAAAAGTTCTGTTGCTATTCAGGAGCGGATGTAGACGCCCTTCGGAAAGAAATGATTTGTTATTGCTTTGCTAATTTAATATCAACTTAATGTTACAGATATAGTACATGTGAACCTTAAAAGATTCCTTGTAATTGTATTTCTTTTAATTGTATGTTTTTAATGTATTGTATCATGTGTTTCTAGTGATAGTATCTGAGTAGTTATTTCATATTTGCTTCTTCTCTGTGGTACTGAAACTTGTGATTTCTACTGGACATATGCACTACCTGAGGTGGTATCTGTGGTGCTTCGCACTATTAGAATTCTTTTCATTGAAGTGTACAAATTTGGAATAACTATCAGTGTAGTTAGAAAATTAAACCTGCCATTTCGTGTGGTAAATACTTGTAACATCTTAGTGCAACCGCATTATTGTTTGAGTGTCTGTCAACGTACACTTAAATAACTGAACGCTTATGTGTATTATAAGAAAAGTGACATGATATGTTTGAATTTACTATGTACAACTTGATAACATGTGTAGCATACTAATCGTAATAATTAGTCCTTTACAGTACATATAGAAGGTAGTTTTATAGTACTGAATTTCTTGATCATAAATTATGGATTTCAACAGAGTCTCCTATCAAACATTGGGGGAATTTTCGGTGAACCCCTAAGTTTACTAGAAACTCTACATTGTTGCTTAGGCAAAATAGTCTCTATTCTCTCCGAAGAAAGTATCGTAGGTGGCAATATAACCCTTTCTCTCATAAAATTATTTAAGTTATACTAATGTATTTGGTGATATGTCTGCTGCCATCTAGGATCATTATACCGTGATCCCTATCTGAGTCAGTTACTATATGCACTTTTTCTTGTTAGCTTCTTTATTGGTGTGCATGATTCAGAAATACCTTGGTCTATATTCGTTGTTGGACACTTTGGTGTTAATTATCTTTATATCCGTTGTCTGCTGTTATCTACTACCTGTTCGTCTATACCTACAGTAATCGTATGTACCTTCCTACGGTGTAGATTTCGTTGCACAGCCGTATGTGTACGTTAATTTACGACCGGCTCTTTGAAACGATGTTATTAATTAAATATTGTAAGACCTTAAATAGTTAGCGACATTAAGTGATGGTTATTATCCAGTTTTAATTTGAGAACAATTCTCACAGGTGCTATTTCCAACATCAGCATCAAAACGAAGAACTCCTGTGCCAGAGGGGTTGTGGAAGCAGCATACATTTAGCTATAAGTTGAATAATCTGTATTTACGTGAGTAAGGATGTCGTTTGCATTTCCTTAATTTTCAATTTCTTACATTTTTAATCGTTGTAACTCGCTCTCACCATTTTACTCACATTTACAGGTAATATGTGTGCAATAGTACTAGGGAAATATTTTGCAAAGTATGGCGAATGGTGAAATATCGACCTGCTAAAGAAGCCGCAAGCGTGTCCAGAACTGTCCAGCCGTGAGAGATGGGTGCAGATGTGTATAAAGCTGTGACCAGAGAACAGAGCCTGGTCATTTTCGTGAGTAGAAGCCATTTTACCATTATCTATCTCGTGTCTTACTTCAATGATTTCGTGTACCATGTGAATATCTCTCAATCTGTGTGATTCACAAATTGTAGATGTTTGTTCTGAATGAATGCACTTCTTTACCAAGCTACACTTTTGAGAATATGGTTACGATTTCTCCCAAAGGGAACCACTGAAAAGAGAAAAATCTTATTTTAACTTGTTAGTGTGGTATGCATGTAAACGTTTTCGGAAGAATATTTCCCTCCTTGCTGTGAGGAGAACTATTTCAATTATGAGTTTAATTTGCAGATTTGAAGAATTATATCTCCAAAGATATTCTGCCAACTGTATGGTTATAATATATTATCCAGGTGCTTGCGTTTAGTTCGGAATATTTCTTGATGTGTGTTTGTTCCCTTTTCGTGTTGACAAGTTATTTCCTCTGGGCAGTCTGTATTTTCCACAGGGGTATGATTGTTTATGCGGATTATTGACACTCCATTTACTTGAACCTATCACTGTGTGTACCTTTCAATTTGCCAATCAAATTCGCTAGGCATTTATTGCTTCTTCTTCGAATTTTATTTTTTGGGACTTTTCGTCACCAAAAGCTCGCGTTGTACTTTGTCAGTCTATATTTGACTGCTTGTAAAAATATTGACAAATTTACTTAGCATTCACCTTTAAGTGAAGGAGAAAATATGCGTGGTACTGAATGAACCGTTATTGAAGGTAATAACATGCTGCTGTCAACACACAAGCAACGTGAATGTTTAGCGGAGTTAACCAGACGATTACCTTATCAACATGGATGTAAACTATGATTATACTGTGATATTTGTGGATTTCTCTATGACGGTTTGATGCTAGAGTACGTTGATTCTAGTTCGAAGTTTTGGCTGGTGTTTAGACCTTCATTACTCATAGTAGTTTGTATTAGACTGTTTACTTTTCTGAATGACTTGAGAATTTATTACCCTGTGTTGTTTCTTTACACACATTAATAGTTCTGTAATATTTATTAGAACGATAGGTCTATGTCTTTCTCGTATCTGTGGTCGTCGTTAATAAAAAGAGACTAATGTCTACTTGTATGCGTCCTTGATACACTACATTTGAATTCGACTATGTTTTTTTCCAAGCTGTTTGTGAGAAAAGTGTAACGGAATGTTGTCTTTAATTAATATTTTGTATAACAATTATGATTAGTGAATATGATATGTAGTACATGCCTGAAATGTGTGGAACATTTACAGAATTAATCTGAGAATATTACTGTGAGGTCCGATGCGAGACTGATTTATGAAAAAGACGAATTCTAGCTTCAGAACGAAATTCTGAACGCTTGCCATCCTACCAGGGAATTTTTTTCTCAACGTTTACGTTCGGAGAATTGCATTGTTAATTTATTTTCACTTATACCTCCATTTGATTAAGCCGGAGAAGAGAGCCCAAATGATTCGTGAGTAAATGACTACTCATATCTATTTTGCTGTGTACTTCCTCCATGAATTATTGTCATATGTGAGTACCTGTGAATGTGTGGTTTCGCCAAATCGATGTTGTCTCTGTAGAATACGCCTAGTATACTGTTGTATGAGTGTAGTGAATACTTTTATGAACACTTATAAAAGGAATATCTTTTGATGCATTGATCATTAGAAGAGGAGTTAAAAGTTCTGTTGCTATTCAGGAGCGCATGTGATTTGTTATTGCTTTGCTAATTTAATCTGTATTTCTCAAATTGTAGGTGTTTGTTTTGAATTAATGCACTTCATTAGCTTAGCTGCAGTGTTGAGAATATCGTTGCGAACTCGCCCAAAACAAACCTTTGTAAATAGATGTGTAGTTTATTGTAATTGGCTGCTTTGGGATGCATATCTATTCATTCGCAAAGAATATGTGCATATTCTCCTCCTCGCTGTGTAAAAATACATTCCAATCACGAGTTATATTTGCACGCGTGCAAAAGTTATACTCCAGAGTGTATATGCTATTAATGTGGTTGTCATGTTCTAGCGTTAAGGAAATTTCTCGATATCTGTTTTTCTCTTCGTGTCTAAACCTGTCTTCGTTCAAGAAATCTGTGTTTTATAGTAGGGATTATGTGATTATTCAGAATATTAACATTCCGTATACTGGTGAATTTCTGCTGTGTATAACGCGCTTGTCTGTCTTATTTACGAGGATTTATTATTTTCGTTCCAATCTTAAAAACCTGAAGGTTTTAAGGCACCATGTAATAAAGTTCATTGTGTGTGAACATATACGTTGAATGCTTGTCATTTTATTGGCAGGCTTATATAACCCTCCACATTCTAAATAAGGACAACATACAGTGGCACGTGAATGAGAGAACGCATCCAAGTCATTTATCTTGCGGAGATATTATTTATCTGCATTATGTTGTACAGCATTGTCTTTTTTGAACTGGTTTAAATAATTCATTGTACATCCGAATATTACTTATACCATAATATATATTCCTAAGACAGCCGGTATAGTGTTCTGATTAATACACCTAGTATAGTGTTACATGAGTGCAGTGAATATGTTTGTGAACACTTTTACAAGGGAAACCTTTTGATGCATTGATGATTAGAAGAAGAATAGAATTACTGTTAAACGTTCAGTTGCTATTGTGGAGCGTATTTAAATGCCGATCGGAAAAAAGTGATTTGTTATTGCTTTGCTTGCGGAATTACAACTTAATATAGCAGATATATATTACCTGTGAATGTTTCTGATGTATTGTATCATGTGTTTCTAGTTATATTATATGAGAAATTAGCTCATATTTGCTTCTGTTCTGTGGTAGTGAAACTTGTGCATTTATACTGGACATATGTATTACCTGAGGTAGTATCTGTGCTGCTTCGCACTATTGGAATTCGTTTCATTGACGTACACAAATTTAGAATAATTTGATTTTGACTATCAGCGTAATTTCGAAATTAAAGCTGTTATTTCTTGGGCTAAATACTTGTAACATTTAGTACACCAGCATAATTGTTACTTGTCCGTCAACGTTTACGTAAATAACTGAACATATATGTGTATTTTAAGGAAAGTGGCATGTTACGTTCAAATTTACTATGTACACGTTGCTAAATTGTATATCATTCTTATCGTAATAATTAGTGTTTTACAGTGCATATAGAACGTAGTCATTTAGCGCAGAATTAACTGACCATAAGTTATGGATTTCAACACTATCTCCTATCAAACATTGGGCGAATTTTCGGTGAACGCCCCCCATTTCAAGAATGACTACATTTTCCTTTGCAAAGTAGTCTCTTTCTATACGAAGAAATTATCTTAATTGGAAATATAACTTTTTCTCTCATACAATTTTTTCAGTTATTCTAATGTGTTTGGTGATTGGTCTGCTGACATCTGGGATCATTATATCGTGGTCCCTATCTTAGTCAGTTACTATATATACTTGTTCTTGTTCGCTTCTTTATTGGTGTGCATGATTCGTACATACCTTGGTATATATACGTCGTTGGACACTTTGATATTAAATAGTCTTTATATCCGTTGTCTACTGTTATCTACTACCTGTTCATCAATACATACAGCAGTCGACGCTGTAGATTTCGTTGCACAACCGTATGTGTGCGTTAATTAACGACCGGCTCATTGAAACAATGTTATTAATTAAATTTTGTATGACCTTAAATAGTTAGTGACCATAAGTCTATGGTACATATGGAAAGCGGGGCTTAGTATATATGTTTATTATCCAGTTTTAATTTGACAACAATTTTCACAGGTGCTATTTCCAACATCATCATTCAAAATGAAGAATTCCTGTACCAGAAGATATTACGGAAGCAGCATATGTATAGCTAGAAGGTGAGGAATCTATATTTAGGTGAGTAAGGATGTTTTTATCATTTCCTTTATTTTCAATTCCTTACATTTTTAATCGCTGTAACTCGCTCTCACCATTCTACTAACATTTCCAGGTAATATGTGTGCCGTCGTACTAAGGAAAATGTGCAAAGTATGGCGTATGACGAAATGTCGACAAGCTAAAGAAGCCGCAGGCGCGTCCGCAAGTGTCCAGCCGTGAGAGATGTGTGGGGAGATATATAGTTCTGTAACCAGAGAAGTGAGCCTGATCATTTTCGTGAGTAGAGGCCATTTAACCATCATCTATCTCGTGTCTTACTTCAAGGAATTCCTGCTACATGTGAGTATCTCTCAATCTTTGTGATACTCAAATGGTAGATTTTGGTTTTCAATGAATACACATCCTTACCTAGCTACACTGATGAGAATATGGTTACGAGCTCTCCCAAAGCGAACCTTTGAAAACAGAAAGTATTTTCTTGTACCTTGCTGCTGTGGTAAGCATGTAAACGTTTTCGGAAGGAATATTTACCTCCTTGCTGTGAGGAGAACTATTCCAATTATGAGTTTAAATTGCAGATTTGAAGAATTTTATCTCCAAATATATCCTGCAAACTCTATGTTTATAATAGGTTATTCAGATGCTAGCGTTTAGGTCAGAATATTTGTTGATATGTGTTTGTTCCCTTTTTTGTTGAAAGTTCTTCCTCTGGGAAATCTGTATTTTCCACAGGGGTATGTTTGTTTATGCGGATTATTGACACTCCATTTACTTGCACCTATCACTGTGTGCCTTTCAATTTGCCAATCAAATTCGCTAGGCATTTATTGCTTCTTCTTCGAATTTAATTATTTTGGGACTTTTCGTCACCAAAAGCTCGCGTTGTACTTTGTCAGTCTACCTATATTTGACGGCTTGGAAAATTATTGACAAATTTACGTAGCATTCACCTTTTAGTGAAGGAGAAAATATGCATGGTACTGAATGAACTGTTATTGAAGGTAATAACATGCTGCTTTCAATACACAACCAACGCGAATATTTAGCGGAGTTAACCAGACGATTACCTTATCAGCATGAATGTAAACTGTGATTATACTGTGATATTTGTGGATTTCTCCATGACGGTTTGATGCTAGAGTATGTTGATTCTAGTTCGAAGTTTTGGCTGGTGTTTAGACCTTCATTACTCATAGTAGTTTGTATTAGACTGTTTAATTTTCTGAATGACTTGAAAATTTATTACCCTGTGTTGTTTCTTTACGCACATTAATAGTTCTGTAATATTTATTAGAACGTTAGGTCTATGTCTTTCTCGTCTCTGTGGTCGTCGTTTATAAAAAGAGACGAATGTCTACTTGTATGCGTCCTTGATGCTCTACATTTGAATTCGATTATGTTTTTTTCCAAGCTGTTTGTGAGAAAAGTGTAACATAACGTTGTCTTTAATTAATATTTTGTGTAACAATTATGATTAGTGAATATGATATGTAGTACATGCCTGAAATGTGTGGAACATTTACAGAATTAATCTGAGAATATTACTGTGAGGTCCGATGCGAGACTGATTTATGAAAAAGACGAATTCCAGCTTCAGAACGAAACTCTGAACGTTTGCCATCCTACCAGGGAATTTGTTCTCAGTGTTTACGTTCGGAGAATTGCATTGGTAATTTATTTTCACTTATACCTCCGTTTGATTAAGCCGGAGAAGAGAGCCCAAATGATTCGTGAGTAAATGGCTACTCATATCTATTTTGCTGTGTACTTCCTTCATGAATTGGTGTCATATTTGAGTACCTGTGAATGTGTGGGTTCGCCAAATCGATGTTGTCTCTGAATGAATACGCCTAGTATACTGTTGTATGAGTGTAGTGAATACTTTTATGAACACTTATAAAAGGAATACCTTTTGATGCATTGATTATTAGAAGAAGAGTTAAAAGTTCTGTTGCTATTCAGGAGCGCATGTGATTTGTTATTGCTTTGCTAATTTAATCTGTATTTCTCAAATTGTTGGTGTTTGTTTTGAATTAATGCACTTCTTTAGCTTAGCTGCAGTGTTGAGAATATCTTTGCGAACTCGCCCAAAACAAACTATTGTAAATAGATGTATAGTTTATTGTAATTGGCTGCTATGGGATGCATATAAATTCATTCGCAAAGAATATGTGCATATTCTCTTCCTCGCTGTGTGAAAATACCTTCCAATCACGAGTTATATTTGCACGCGAGCAAAAGTTATACTCCAGAGTGTATATGCTATTAATGTGGTTGTCATGTTCTAGCGTTAAGGAAATTTCTCGATATCTGTTTTTCTCTTCGTGTCTAAACCTGTCTTCGTTCACGAAATGTGTATTTTATAGTAGGGATTATGTGATTATTCAGAATATTAACATTCCGTATACTGGTGAATTTCTGCTGTGTATAACGCGCTTGTCTGTCTTATTTACGAGGATTTATTATTTTCGTTCCAATCTTAAAAACCTGAAGGTTTTAAGGCACCATGTAATAAAGTTCATTGTGTGTGAACATATACGTTGAATGCTTGTCATTTTATTGGCAGGCTTATATAACCCTCCACATTCTAAATAAGGACAACATACAGTGGCACGTGAATGAGAGAACGCATCCAAGTCATTTATCTTGCGGAGATATTATTTATCTGCATTATGTTGTACAGCATTGTCTTTTTTGAACTGGTTTAAATAATTCATTGTACATCCGAATATTACTTATACCATAATATATATTCCTAAGACAGCCGGTATAGTGTTCTGATTAATACACCTAGTATAGTGTTACATGAGTGCAGTGAATATGTTTGTGAACACTTTTACAAGGGAAACCTTTTGATGCATTGATGATTAGAAGAAGAATAGAATTACTGTTAAACGTTCAGTTGCTATTGTGGAGCGTATTTAAATGCCGATCGGAAAAAAGTGATTTGTTATTGCTTTGCTTGCGGAATTACAACTTAATATAGCAGATATATATTACCTGTGAATGTTTCTGATGTATTGTATCACGTGTTTCTAGTTAAATTATATGAGAAATTAGCTCATATTTGCTTCTGTTCTGTGGTAGTGAAACTTGTGCATTTATACTGGACATATGTATTACCTGAGGTAGTATCTGTGCTGCTTCGCACTATTGGAATTCGTTTCATTGGCGTACACAAATTTAGAATAATTTGATTTTGACTATCAGCGTAATTTGGGAATTAAACCTGTAATTTCTTGGGCTAAATACTTGTAACATTTAGTACACCAGCATAATTGTTATTTGTCCGTCAACGTTTACGTAAATAACTGAACATATATGTGTATTTTAAGGAAAGTGGTATGTTACGTTCAAATTTACTATGTACATGTTGCTAAATTTTATATCATTCTTATCGTAATAATTAGTGTTTTACAATGCATATAGAACGTAGTCATTTAGCGCAGAATTAATTGACCATAAGTTTTGGATTTCAACACTATCGCCT
Source organism: Anabrus simplex (assembly GCF_040414725.1). Classification (NCBI taxonomy): domain Eukaryota; kingdom Metazoa; phylum Arthropoda; class Insecta; order Orthoptera; family Tettigoniidae; genus Anabrus; species Anabrus simplex. Next base: position 347,927,636 of record NC_090269.1, on the reverse strand, counting down.
ATCAAACATTGGGCGAATTTTCGGTAAACGCCCCCCATTACAAGAAAGACTACATTTTCCTTTGCAAAATAGTCTCTTTCTATACGAAGAAATTATCTTCATTGGAAATATAACTTTTTCTCTCATACAATTTTTCAGTTGTTCTAATGTGTTTGGTGATTGGTCTGCTGACATCTGGGATCATTATATCGTGGTCCCTATCTTAGTAAGTTACTATATGTACTTGTTCTTGTTCGCTTCTTTATTGGTGTGCATGATTCGTACATACCTTGGTATATATACGTCGTTGGACACTTTGATATTAAATAGTCTTTATATCCGTTGTCTACTGTTATCTACTACCTGTTCATCAATACATACAGCAGTCGACGCTGTAGATTTCGTTGCACAACCGTATGTGTGCGTTAATTAACGACCGCCTCATTGAAACAATGTTATTAATTAAATTTTGTATGACCTTAAATAGTTAGTGACCATAAGTCTATGGTACATATGGAAAGCGGGGCTTAGTGTATATAGTTATTATCCAGTTTTAATTTGACAACAATTTTCACAGGTGCTATTTCCAACATCATCATTCAAAATGAAGAATTCCTGTACCAGAAGGGATTTCGGAAGCAGCATATGTATCGCTAGAAGGTGAGGAATCTATATTTAGGTGAGTAAGGATGTTTTTATCATTTCCTTTATTTTCAATTCCTTACCTTTTTAATCGCTGTAACTCGCTCTCACCATTCTACTAACATTTCCAGGTAATATGTGTGCCGTCGTACTACGGAAAATGTGCAAAGTATGGCGTATGACGAAATGTCGACAAGCTAAAGAAGCCGCAGGCGCGTCCACAACTGTCCAGCCGTGAGAGATGTGTGGAGAGATGTATAGTTCTGTAACCAGAGAAGTGAGCCTGATCATTTTCGTGAGTAGAGGCCATTTTACCATCATCTATCTCCTGTCTTACTTCAAGGAGTTCGTGCTACATGTGAGTATCTCTCAATCTTTGTGATCCACAAATTGTAGATTTTGGTTTTCAATGAATACACATCCTCACCTAGCTACACAGATGAGAATGTGGTTACGAGCTCTCCCGAAGCGAACCTTTGAAAACAGAAAATATTTTATTGTACCTTGCTGCTGTGGTATGCATGTAAACGTTTTCGGATAGAATATTTCCTTCCTTGCTGTGAGGACAATTTTTCCAATTATGAATTACGTTGCAGATTTGAAGAGATTCATCTCCAAAGATATTCTGCCAACTGTACGGCTATAATAAGTTATTCAGGTGCAGCGTTTACTTCAGAATATTTGTTGATATGTGTTTGTTCCCTTTTGTGTTGAAAAGTTATTTCCTATGGAAAATATGTATTTCTCGCATGGGTATGTGTGTTTGTACGGATTATTGCCACTCCATTAACTAGCACCTATGGCTGTGTGCAACATTCATTTTGACAATCACCTTCGCTTTGCATTTATTGCTTCTTCTTCGATTTTAATTATTTTGGGGCTTTTGGTCACCAAGTACTCGCGTTGTACTTTGTCAAAGTATATTTGATTGCTTGGAAAATTATTGACAAAAATACGTTGGCATTCACTTTGTAGTGAAGGAGAAATAGTACGTGGAAAATGAACCGTTGTTGAGGGGAATAACTGGTTGCTTTCAATAGACAACCAACGTGAATGTTTAGCGGAGACTTTCTTGATCTGTATTTTCTTATAGAAAACTATCTATTTTGAACTTGTTTGAAATAATTCAATGTATTTCACTGTATTTCCTCTAACATTATATACATTCCTGGGACTACTGTGTTGATAATCCGACACGAAATACTTCTATCACATTTTCAATGAATTAATCAGACGATTACCTTATCAGCGTGAATGTAAACTTTGATTATACAGTGTTATTTGTGGATTTCTCTATAAGGGGATTCATGCTGGAGTACTTTGATTCTAGTTCGAAGTTTTGTCTAGTGTTTAGACCTTCATTATTCATAGTAGTTATTATTGGACTGTTTACTTTTCAGAATGACTTGGAAATTTCTTGCTCTATTTTGTTTCTTTTCCCACATTAATAGTACTGTAATATTTGTTAGAAAATTTGGTCTATGTCTTGCTCGTTTCTGTGGTCGTCGTTATTAAAAAGAGACGAAAGGCTACTTGTACGCATCCCTGATACTCTACATTTGAATTCTAGTATGTTTTATTCCAATCTGTGTGTGCGAAAAATGAAACGGAATGTTGTCTTTAATTAGTACTTTGTGTAACAATTATGATTAGTGAAGGTGTAGTACATGCCTGAAATGTGTAGAATTTTTTTAGAATTATTTTGAGAAATTTTATCTGAGATCCGATGCGAAACTGAATGTTGAAAAAGCTGAATTCTAGCTTCAGTACGAAATTCTGAACGTGGGACACCCTACCAGAGGATTTGTTCTCAATGTTTACGTTCGCACAACTGTATTATTAGCTTATTTTCACTGATACATCCATTTTGTTTAGCCGGAGAAGAGAGCCCAAATGATTCGCGACTAAATGACTATTCATATCTATTTTGCTGTTTATTTCCTCCATGATTTGGTGTCATATTTGAGTAACTGTCAATGTGTGGATTCGCCAAATTGTTGTTGTCTCTGAATTAATACACCTAGTATAGTGTTGTTTAAGTGCAGTGAATATTTTTATGAACACTTATAAAAGGAAAACCTTCTGATTCATTGATGATTAGAAGAAGAGTTAAAAGTTCCGTTGCTATTCAGGAGCGCATGTAAACGCCGTTCGGAATGAAGTGATTTGTTATTGCTTTGGTAATATAATTTCAACTTAATATTGCAGATATAGTACATGTGAACCATAAAGATTACTTGTAATGCACTGTTGAGAATATGGTTAAGAGCTTTCCCAAAGCGAACCATTGAAAGGGAAAATATGTTATTGTACCTTGTTGCTGTGGTATGCATGTAAACGTTTTCGGAAGGAATATTTCCCTCTTTGCTGTGAGGACAACTTTTCCAATTATGAGTTTAATTTGCAGACTTGAAGAAATTGATCACAAAAGATATTCTGCCAAGTATACGGTTATAATAGGTTATTCAGGTGCTAGCGTTTACTTCTGAATATTTCTTGATATGTGTTTGTTCCCTTTTGGGGTTCGATCCTGGCTCAGTCCGGTGGTATTTGAAGGATTTGGAAGCATACGAACGTTCGTAACGGAGAAATGAAGAAAGAAGTCGTCTGAACGACAAAGCACGATATCACCCTGAAGTAATACGAGAGCGGTTCCGGGGTGATGATACACATCGTGGGAAAAGGGTGTGTGGTTTTTAGTGGGTAAGAATCCCACACACTTGTGGAGTGCGGACCCTTCACAAGTGTCTTTTGAAGATTTTCCACAATCCCTCGTAAAAAAAAAAAAAAAAAAAAAAAAATGGGGAGCGTATGTAAATGGCCTTCGGAAAAATGTCATTTGTTATCGCTTTGCTAGTGGAATTACAACTTACAATTACAACTTAATATAGCAGATATAGTACATGTGAATCTTGAAAGAATTTCATGTAATTGTATGTTTCGAATGTATTGTAACATGTGTTTCTATTGATAGTACATGAGTAATTATTTCATATTTGCTTCTGCTCTGTGGTATTGAACCTTGTGCATTTCTACTGGACATACGTATTACCTGAGGTGGTATCTGTGGTGATTCGCGCTATTGGAATTCTTTTCATTGACATGTACAAATTTAGAATAATTTGATTTTGACTATCAGCATAATTTGAAAATTAAACCTGCCATTTCTTGTGCTTAATACTTGTAACATCTTAGTGCACCCGCATTATTGTTTTAGTGTTTGTCAACGTACACGTAAATAACTGAACACTTATGTGTACTTTAAGAAAAGTGGCATGTTACATTTAAATTTTCTATGTACACCTTGCTAAAATGTATATCATACCAGTCGTAATAATTAGTGTTTTACAGTGCATATAGAACGTTGTTATTAAGCGCTGAATTTCTGTACCATAAATTATGGATTTCAACAGAGTTTCCTATCAAACATTGTGGGAATTTTCGGTGACCGCCCAAGTTCACTAGAAACTCTACATTGTTGCTTAGGCAAAATAGTCGCTATTCTATCCGAAGGAGCTGTCTTACGTGGAAATATATTTTTTCTCTCATAAAAGATTTTCTGTTATACTAATGTATTTGGCGATTTGTCTGCTGACATCTGGGATCATTATATAGTGGTCCCTAACTTAGTCTGTTACTATATGTACTTCTTCTTGTTCGCTTCTTTATTGGTGTGCATGATTCAGAAATACCCTGGTCTATATTCGTCGTTGGACATTTTGATATGAATTAGTCTTTATATCCGTTGTCTGCTGTTATCTACTACCTGTTCATCAATACCTACAGCAATCGTTTGTATCTTCCGACGCTGTAGATTTTTTTGCACAGCTGTATGTGTTATTTAACATCCGGCTCTTTGAAACAATGTTATTTATTAAATTTTGTATGATCTTAAATAGTTAGCGACCCTAAGTATGGAAATGGGGGCTTAGTGTATATAATTAATATAGTGATAGTGACAACAATTCTCACAGCTGCTATTTCCAACATCAGCATTCGAACGGAAGAATTCCTGTACCAGACGTTATTATGGTAGCAGCATATATATAGCTAGAATGTGAAGAATCTAAATTTAGGTGAGTAAGGATGTCTATTTCGTTTCCTTAAATTTCACTTCCTTACATTTTTAATCGTAAATCGTTGGTGCCTTATGTGTATGGTAGATATGGAAATAGCGGCTTAGTGTATATGGTTATTTTCCAGTTTTAATTTGATCATAATTCCCACAGCTGCTTTTTGCAACATAAGCATTCGAAAGGAAGAATACATGTACCAGTTGCACATGTTCCACCTTCTGATATTTCTAATCGCTTTAACTCGCTCTCACCACTGTACTAATACTTCCAGATAATACGTGTGTCGTCGTAGAACGTACCAACTGCAATATTTGGCGAATGTATATATGTCGTCACGTTAAAGTATATCAACGTGTCCAGAACTGTCCCTGCGTAAGCGAAGTATAGAGCTGTAACAAACGAAGCGCGCCTGATAGATTTGTGACTATACGTCTTTGCATATGAGCTATCTTGTGTATTTCCTCAATGTATTGGTATTATATTTGAGAATCTGTTAATATTGTTGATTCACAATTGTAGATGTTTCTCTAGAATTAAGGCACAGGTTTAGTCTAGTTTCAGTGTTGAGAATATTGTACGAGTTCGCCGAAACCAACCACTTAGAATATAGATGTATCGTGACTTGTATCTTGCCTCTGTGGGATGCATGTACATGCTTTCGGAAGGAATATGTTATTTCGTGCTGTATGGAATACCCTTAAAAACCCTTAAACGTTTATGTTATTTCTATGATTCTAAAACCTTCTTCAAGAGTTGGGTTTAAGGGAGAAAGTTTATTGATACTTCTTGTTCTCTTCGTGTTGAAAGGTGTGTTTCTTCCGGTAACCCGCATATATTCTAGTTTCGAATATGTGCTTGTTCACTTCTTAACACTCCGCATACTGGTACATTTCGGCTGTGTACATCGTATTTCTGTCAATCTTCTTCACTACGCACTTTTCCTCCTCATCCAAAGCTAGAAACCTGAAGTTTTTAAGGCACCATGCAACGATGTTTGAGTGTGTGAATGCATATTTTGAATGATTGGCAATTTATTGGTAAATTTACGTAAACCTTCCCATTAATAAGGAGGCCATACTATGGAACTTAATTGTGAGAATAATGAATTGAATAACTTTTTGTTTTCAGTGGATATTGAAATCATTCATTTTTCTGGGGCATTCTCGATCTCTGTTATGTTGCACAACATTTGTTACCTCTGAACCTGGTTGAAATAATTCTGTGTATATCCCTAGAATCCTTATAAACTACTATTACTTCCTTCGACATTCTTGTTGGTATTCTGATACAAAATATTTCTATCACATCATCAAGGTGCTAATGGGAGAGATCCGCTTATCACCACAAATGTAACATTTAATTATACAAATATAGTAGTTCATTTTTCTATAAGTGAATACCTGCTATTGTACGACCGGTGTTGTCTAAAGTTATGGCTATTATTTAGCCCTCCATTACCTGTAGTAGCTAATGATCGCCTCTTTGTTTGAGTGAGTGATTTCGGAAATTACTTACCCTATATTGGTTCCTTTCCTGTAATGAATGTAACAGGTTGGTTTATTTTTCTCGACATTATGACAATCAATACTAAAAGGAGACGTAAGATTACTTGTCCGCGCCCCAAGACATTATACATTCCCCATTAAATTATATTTTATTGCGATAAGTTTGTGAGTACAATTTTAACTGAAGTGAGTTTCTTGTATATCAATGAATGTTTAGTTTTGCTGTTTTTATTAGTATTACGGTACATAGGCATAAAATGTGTAGACACTTTCTAGCATCAATCAGAATACATTTTTCATCGATATAATTGCGTACTGAGGAGTCAAAATTATGAAACATACTAGGGCAGCCATGTTTCCATTCTAATATAAAATATAAGAAAAGTTGTATCACATCACCATGGTCTTACTTGGAAAGAAAAGTTTTTTATCATGCATTTTATTTACAGTTATACGGATTCAGTAGGTGATTAATCCGCCAACCTGAGTAATTTGAATTCGTGGTTCCTAAATTAGTCTGTTATTCGATGTACTTGTTCGTTATTTATTGGTATTCATGAATTAGAAATATATTGGTTTATTGTTTGTACGTTGGCCACATTGATGTTAATACGATTTTATATCCGTTTTGCTGTTCTCTATTCCCTGAGTACCGATACGTACAACATTACTTTTGTACCTTTGGACGCTGTAAATATTGATGCACATCCGAACTTTTAGGTAAAGTAAGGACCGGCCTTCTGGAAAGAATAAAGTGAATTGAATAATTTAGGGCACTGAATACTTATTGACCATGATTTTATAGTACATATGAAAAAGCGGATTAGATTATAATTATTTTACAGTGTTAACCTGACAATAATTTCTGCAGGCGCTTTTCCGACGTAAGCAGCCAGAAGGAAGCATTCTTGTGCCAAGAGTATTTGTAGAAGCAGGGTGTATAAGTAGAAGAAGAAAACTGAATATTTAGGTGAGTAAAGATGACTTTTTCATTTCCTTTCATTTCCTGATATATATACCAGGTGGCCCTCGAACGCCGTACTTTCTACGTATAAATGTACTGCATGCATAACTGATGATTGGGATGTCTACCTACTGATGTTCACAGGGACACTTTTTCCAGCGTGTAGGTGACGTTGGAATATGAAGATAAAAGAACGGGATTGCCGCTCGCAGCATGTTTCTCAGCGCTGCTGGTCTAATGCACCCCTTGCATTAGTAAACCTCCTTTTACAGTGCACAGTTCTAGGCTGGTGTATGGTAAGGCCGAGCTATATTTGCTGCCTGCATATCGTCAGTGGGTAGTGCGTTCAGCAGCGACGAATACACAGACATTATTTTAATTTGGACAACATGGTCGGAATGCATCCAAAGCTCTAAACAGACGTCTGCCCTCTACACTCGTATTTCGCCGGACAAAATTAGTTTTTCTCTTCATACAAGAAACTCTTTTATCGAGTGGAATGGCTACACGTGTATAAATGAATAAGAAAATTTGCTTTTCTGCATTTCCGGCGTATTTACAAATAGTAGCCTCGATTTACTGTTCGTAAATACGCCGAAATTCATAAAAGGATATTTAATGACTCTTTAATTTATACGCGTTTCGAAATTCCACTCAATAAAAGGGTTGTTTTTATGACACTAAAACTAATTCTGTTCGGCGAAATACATGTGTAGAAGGCAGACGTCTGTTTTAAGCTTCGGCTGCATTCCGAGGAGCGGGTTCAAATTAAAATAATGCCTGTGAATTCGTTGGTGCTGAACGCACTACCCACTGACGATATGCGGGCAGCAAATACAGCGCGGCTGTACCATACACCAGCCTAGAACTGTGCGGTGGAGAATGAGATATACTAATGCTCAGGGGTGCATTAGACCGGTAGCGCTGACTAACATAGTGCGAGCGACAGTTCCGTTCTTATCACTTCATATTCTAAAGTAACCTGCTCTCTGGCAGTAGTGCCCCTATGAAAATCAGTTAGGAGATATCCCGTTCATCACTTATCATGCGGGACATTTTTAAGTAGAAAGTACAGCGTTGGGGAGCCACCTGGTATATTTGCTGTATTACGCTCTTACCACTGTACTTATACTTCCAGCAAATATGTGTGCCAACGTACTACGGAACAAATACAAAAATATGGTGAATTTTGAAATGTCGACAAGCTACAGAATTAGAAAGCGTGTCCAGAACTGTCCAAGCGTGAGTTATGGATGGAGTGATGTATAGAGCTGTAACCAGAGAAGAGAGCCTGATCATTTTCGTGAGTTGAAGCCATTTTATATAATCGATCTTGTGTCTTTCTCCAAAGTAAACCCCCTGTGGGTGGGGGCGGTAGAATAACACCCACGGTATTCCCTGCCTGTCGTACGAGGCGACTAAAAGGGGCCCTAGGGGCTCTGAACTTTGGAGCGTGGGTTGGCGACCACGGGGCCCTTAGCTGAGTCTTGGCATTGCTTCCACTTACTTGTGCCGGGCTCCTCACTTTCATCTATCCTATCCGACCTCACTTGGTCAATTCTTGTTCTTTTCCGACCTCGACGCTCTTATGTTTGCGAGGGCTAGGGAGTCTTTCATTTTCACGCTCTTCGTGGCCCTTGTCTTCTTTGGCCGATATCTTAATTTTTTCGAAGTGTCGGATCCCTTCCATTCCTTCTCTGTGATTAGTATTACATAGAGGATGGTTGCTGAGTTGTACTTCCTCTTAAAACAATAGTCACCACCACCACGCGCTTGTCTGTCTTATTTACGAGGATTTAATCTTTCCGTTCCAATCTTAAAAACCTGAAGGTTTTAAGGCATCATGTAGTAAATTTCATTGTGTGTGAACATACAGTATACGTTGAATGCTTGTCAATTTATTGGCAGGCTTATATAATCCTCCATATTCCAAATAAGGAGAACATACAGTGGCACGTGAATGAGAGAATATTGAATGTAATAACTTCTTGCTTTGAGTACGCATCCCAGTCATTTATCTTGCAGAGATATACTTTATCTGCATTATTTTGCACAACATTGTCTAATTAGAACTGGTTGAAATAATTCATTGTATATCCGAATATTTCTATTACCATAATATATACTCCTAGGACAGTCGGTATGGTGTTCTGATACAACATATATCTGTAACTTCACCAAGGTGTTAAACGGAAAGACTACCTTATCACCATGGACGTAACAATTATACGGATATAGTAGTTCGTTTTTAGGTAACAGTGTTACTGCTAGACTATGACCGGTGTAGTCTGAAGTTAGAGCTAGTATTTAGGCTTTCATTAACATACAGTACCTGGTGATTTCCTCTTCATTTGTGTGAATCACTTCATCAGCTTTATTTCAAATATCTGAAGTATTTCTTCAAAGTACTAGTATTTTAACTGAGTATAGTTCAGTCTGTGTGATTCACAATTATAGATGTTGCTTTGGATTTATGCACGATTTTAGTCTAGCTTCAATGTTGAGAATATTGTGGAAAACTCACCCAAGGGGAACCATCGAAGAATAGATGTATCATTCACATTACCTTGCTGCATGTGGTATGCATGTAAACGTTTTCGGAAGGAATATGTAATTTCTTGCTGTGTGGAAAATTCTTTCAGTTATGTGTTTAAATTGCAAATTTGAAGAATTTTATCTCCAAAGATATTCTCCCAACTATATGTTTATAGTAAGTTATTCAGGAGCTAGCGTTCAAGTCAGAATATTTGTTGATATGTGTTTGTTCCATTTTTGTGTTGAACAGTTATTTCCTCTGGGAAATCTGTATTTTCAACGGGGGTATGTGTGTTTATGCGGATTATTGACACTCCATTTTCTAGCACCATTTCACCATGTGTAACTTTCATTTTGCCATCGCCCTCGCTAGGCAGTTATTCCTCCTTCTCCGAATTTAATTATGTTGAGGGTTTTGGTCACCAAAAATTTGCGTTGTATTCTGCCAACGTATATTACGACTGCTTGGAAAATTATTGACAAATTTACGTAAGAATTCACTTTTTAGGGAAGGAGAAAATATACGTGGTATTTGAATGAACCGATATTGATGGTAATAACATATTGTTTCAGTACACTACCTACGTAATTGTTTAGCGGAGACTTTCGAGATCTGCATTGTCTTATAGAAACTTATTATTTGTAACTTGTTTGAAAGAATTTTATGTATTTCACAACATTTCCCACAATATATTATACATTCCTGGGACAAGCGTGTTGATATTCCAACACGAAATTCTTCTATCACATTATCAATGAATTAACCAGACGATTACAGTGATACTCTACATTTGAATTCTACTATGTTTTATTCCAAGCTGTTTGTGCGGGAAATGAAACGGAATGTTGCCTTTAATTAATATTTTGTGTAACAATTATGATTAGTGACTATGTAGTACATGCCTGAAAAATGTAGGATATTTGCAGAATTATCGTGAGAGAATTTCTGTGAGTTCCGATACGAGACTGATTTTAGAAAAATCGAATTCTATCTTCAGTACGAAATTCTGAACGTGGGTCATCCTGCTAGAGGATTTTTTCTCAATGATTACGTTCGCAGAAGTGTGTTATTAGTTTATTATCACTGATATGTCTATTTGATTTATCCGGAGACGAGTTAAGATGATTCGTGAGTAAATGACTATTCATAATCTATTTTGCTGTGTATTTCCTCCATGAATTGGTGTGATATTTGAGTACCTGTCAGTGTGTGGTTTCGCTAAATTAAAGTAGTCTCTGAATTAATACACTTAGTATAGTGTTGTATGAGTTCAGTGAATATTTTTATGAACACTTATAAAAGAAAAACCTTTTCATGCATTGATCATTAGATGAAAAATAGATTTACTGTTATACGTTAAGTTGCTATTGAGGTGCGTATGTAAATGCCCTTCGTAAGAAAGTGATTTGTTATTGCCTTGCTAGTGGATGTACAACTTAACATAGCAGATGTAGCACATGTGAATCTGAAAAGAATTTCATGTAATTGCATGTTTCCAATGAATTGTATCATGTGTTTCTAGTGATGGTATATGGGTAATCAGTTCATATTTGCTTCTGCTCTGCGCTAGTAAACCTTGTGCATTTCTGCTGGATATATGTATTACCTGAGGTGGTATCTGTGGTGCTTAGCAGTATTAGAATTCTTTTCATTGACATATATAAATTTAGAATAATTTGATTTTTACTATCAGCGTAATTTGGAAATTAAACCTGCAATTTCTTGTGCTATATACTTGTAACTTCCTAGAGCACCAGCATTATGGTTTTAGTGTCAGTCAACGTTCACGTAAATAAATGAAGAATTATGTGTTCTTTAAGAAAAGTGGCACTTTACGTTTAAAATTACTATGTACACCTTGCTAAAATTTATATCTTACTAATCGTAATAAGTAGTGTTTTACAGTGCGTATAGAACGTAGTTATATAGCGCTGAATTTCAGGACCATAAATTATAGAATTCAACAGTATCTCCTATCAATCATTGGGGGAATTTTCGGTGAACTCCCACGATTACTAGAAACACTACATTTTTCATTAGGCAAAATTGTCTCTATTCTAACTGAAGAAAGTATCTCTCGTGGAAATATAACTCTTTCCCTCATACACATTTTTCAGTAACCCTAATGTATTTGGTGATTTGTCTGCAGACATCTGGGATCATTATATCATGGTTCCTAACCTATTGGGTTTCTATATGTACTTGTTCTTGTTCGCTTTTTTATTGGTGTGTATGATTCAAAAATACCTTGGTCTATATTCGTTGTTGGAACATTTGATGTTAATTAGTCTTTATATCCGTAGTCTTCTTTTATCTACTACCTGATCATCAATACCTACAGAATTCCTGTACCAGAAATTATTACGGAAGCAGTGTATGTATGTAGCTAGATGGTGAAGAATCTATATTTGGGTGAGTAAGGATGTCTCTTTCATTTCCTCTAATTTCACTTCCTCGTCGCCATAAGACCTATCTGTGTCGGTGCGACGTAAAGCCCCTAGCAAAAATAAAGAAAAATCACTTCCTTATATTTATAATCGCTGTAACTCGCTCTCACGATTCTACTAACATTTCCAGGTAATATGTGTGCCGTCCTACTACGGAATATGTGTAAAGTATGGCGAATGAAGAGATGTCGACAAGCTAAGGAAGCCGCAGGCGTGGCCAGAACTGTGGAGGCGTGAGAGATGGATGGAGTGACGTACAGAGATGTAACCATAGAAGAGAGCTAGATCATTATCGTGAGTAGAAGCCATTTTACCATCTTCTATCTCGTCTCATACTTCAAAGAATTCGTATTACATGTGAGTATCTCTCAATCCGCGTGATTCACAAATTGTATATATTTGCTTTGAATGAATGCACTTCTTTACGTAGCTACAATTTTGAGAATATGGTTACGATCTCTCCCAAAGCGAACCATTGAAAAGAGAAAATATTTTATTCTACCTTGCTTCTGTTGAATGCATGTAAATGTTTTCGGAAGGAATATTTCCCTCTTTACTGTGAGGAGAACTTTTCCAATTATGAGTTAAATTGGCAGATTTGAAGAATCTTGTATCCAAAGATATTCTGCCAACTATATGGTTATAATAATTTATCCACGTGCTAGCGTTTAGGTCAGAATATTTGTTGATATGTGTTTTTTCCCTTTTAGTGTTGGAAAATTATTTCCTCTTGGAAATCTGTATTTCTTACAGGAGTATGTGTGTTTGTACGGATTATTGACACTCCATTTACTAGCACCTATCACTGTGTGTAACTTTCAATTTGCCAAGCACCTTCGCTAGGCATTTATTTCTTCTTCTTCGTATTTAATTTTTTGGGGCCTTTGGTCACCAAAACTCGCGTTGTACTTTGTAAGCCTATATCTGACTGCTTGGAAAATTATTGACAAATTCACATAAGAATTCACTTTTTAGTGAAGGAGAAAATATACGTGGTACTGCATGAACCGTTATTGGAGGAAATAACATGTTGCTTTCAATACACAACCAAAGTGAATGTTTAACGGAGACTTTCTGGATCTGTATTTTCTTATAGAAAATTATCTATTTTGTACTTCTTTGGAATAATTCTATGTATTTCACTCTATTTCCCATAACATAATGTACATTCCTGGGACAATCGTGTTGATATTCCGAAACGAAATCCTTCTATCACAATATCAATGTGTTAACCAGACGATTACCCTGATACCCTGCATTTGAATTCCAATATGATTTATTCCAATCTGTTTGTGAGTAAAATGAAACCGACTGTTTTACTTAATACACTGTGTAGCAATTATTATTAGCGAATATGTAGTACGTGCCTAAAATGTGTAGAATATTTGCAGAATTAATCTGAGAATTTTTCTGTGAGAACCGATTCGAGACTGATTAATGAAAAGGACGATTACTAGCTTCAGTATAGAATTCTGAACTTTGGGCATCCTGGCAGCTGCAGTGTTGAGAATGTGGCTACGAGCTCGCCCAAAGCGAACCATTGAAAACAGAAAATGTTTTATTGTTCCTTGCTGCTGTGGTATGCATGTACAGGTTTACGGAAGAAATATTTCCTTCCTTGTTGTGAGTAAAACTCCTCCAATTATGAGTTTAAGTTGCAGATTTCAAAAATTTTATCTCCAAAGATATCCTGCAAACTCTATGGTTATAATAGGTTAATCAGGTGCTAGCGTTTAGGTCAGAATATTTGTTGATATGTGTTTGTTTCCCTTTTTGTTGAAAAGTTATTTCCTCTGGGAAATCTGCATTTTCCACAGGGGTATGTGTGTTTATGCGGATTATTGACACTCGATTTATCTGCACCTATCACTGTGTGTACCTTCTATTTGCCAATCACATTCGCTAGGCATTTATGCTTCTTCTTCGCATTTAATTCTTTTGGGACTTTTCGTCATCAAAAGCTCGCGTTGTACTTTGTCAGTCTATATATGACTGCTTGGAAAATTATTGAGAAACTTAGGTAGCATTCACTTTTTAGTGAAGGAGAAAATATGCGTGGTACTGAATGAACCGTTTTGTTGTTTTCAATACACAACCAACGTGATGTTTAGCGGAGTTAACCAGACGATTACCTTTTCAGCATGAATGTAAACTGTGATTATACAGTGATATTTGTGGATTTCTCTATGACGGGATTTGTGAGTTTTGTGAGTAAAATCTTAATTGAACTGTGCTTTTTGTAGATCAATGAATGTTTAGTTTTGTTGTGTGTATTATTATTACGTTACACATGCCTAAAATGTGTAGACACTTTCTAGCAACAATCTAACGATATTTTCGTGCGATATAATTGCAGAATGAGGTGTCAATATTATGAAAAATAGTGTCGGTATAGAAGTCTGGAAGTAGTAAGTACTGCCAGATAATCGGACCTCACTGTCCTGGATGATAGAGATGTATAACTCATTTTTATTGCATATATTTACATTTGATGTAGTACGGTCTCATCGCTCTATTGATACTTGAGTATACAGTGTGTTAAATTATACTACCTACAAACTGCATAACGTAGCGAATGTTTTCTTGTCGGCAATTGAATGAGAAACGAGATTGAACAAGTCGATCCATGCGTGAGTGACATACTGAACGAGAAAGAGAGCCTGAGAGTCCTCGTTTGTGGATGTTGATTTATATCAGTATTTTTGTGTATTTCCTCCATGAATTTGCACCATGTTCGAATTCTGTGTTTGTTACTCTGTAGATTAGCCAATAGGGAGTTGCCTGTGAATTAATGTAGTAGTGTATTCGTGTATCAGGGCTGTGTATATTGTTACGAGATATCTGAAAGCAAACCTTTGGATTGGTTATGCATTAATGAAAAATTATTGAATTATGTTTAAGAGATAATTTGCTATAGATGTGCGCCTGTATATGCCGTTTGGAATGATTGGGTATTGTTATGGTTTTGCCCGCGGAATATCATACCAAATACAATATAAATAGCAGAAACAGAATGTGTGAATCATAAAATGCATTTCAAATAATTTCCTTCTGTTTCTAGTGATAGTGTACCGTACGAGCTATTAGTTCATATACAGTATCCTCCGCTCTGCTGTAGTGTACCTCGTATCTATAACGGGACATCTGTGTTATCTGAGGCGGAGTATGTCTCGCTTCACACTCTTAGTATTTTTTCCATTGCTATAAAATTTTGAATAATTTGAATACGATGAACGGCCAATTTAAGGAATTTATATTTGCTTTCCCTGTGCTAAATACTTGTAACATCTTAGTGCAGCAGAATAATTGCTTTGGTATGCGTCTACGTATACGTAAATAATATAACACGTGTGAATAACGTACGTAAATGGTATGTTACGACTAAAGTTACTATGTATATATTGCTCAAAAACTGGTGTATACTGACCGTAATAACTTGTGTTTTACAGTGCATATAGATCGAATTTATTCCACGATGAATTTGTTGACCATCAATTACGTTGTACAACATTATCTCTTTGATACTTTGGGGAAAGATTTCTGTGAATATCCCCGTAGTACTTGAGGCACAATATTCATCCTAGGGGAGCCATGTTTCTATTCTAATATAAAAAAGGTGTATCACATCACCATGGTCTTACTTGGAAAGAAAAGTATTTTTATCATTTATTTTATTTACAGTTATACTGATTCAGTAGGTGATTAATCCGCCGATCTGTGAGAACTGAATTGGTGGTCCCTAGCTTAGTCTGTTATTCGATGTACTTGTTCGTTATTTATCGGTATTCATGAATTGGAAATATCTTATTTATTATTTGTACGTTGGCCACATTGATGTTAATACGTTTTTATGTCCGTTTTGTTGTTCTCTATTCCCTGAGTACCGATACGTACAGCAACATTTTGTACCTTTGGACGCTGTAAATACTGATGCACATCCGAACTTTTAGGTAAAGAATAATATTAATTGAATAATTTAGGGAACTCAATACTTATTGATCATAATTTTATGGTATATATGAAAAACCGGATTAGATTATAATTATTTTACAGTGTTAATCTGACAGTAATTTCTGCAGGCGCATTTCCGATGTAAGCAGTCAGAAGGAAGCATTCTTGTGCCAAGAGTGTTTGTAGAAGCAGGATGTATAGGTAGAAGAAGAAAACTGAATATTTAGGTGAGTAAAGGTGACTTTTTCATTTCCTTTCATTTAACTTCCTGATATATATACCAGGTGGCCCTCGAACGCCGTACTTTCTACGTATAAATGTACTGCATGCATAACTGATGATTGGGATGTCTACCTACTGATTTTCACAGGGGCACTTTACCCAGCGGGTAGGTGACCCTGGAATATGAAGAGAAAGGAACGGGATTGTCGCTCGCAGCATGTTTCGCAGCGCTGCCGGTTTAATGCACCCCTTGCATTAGTAAACCTATTTTTACACCGCACAGTTCTAGGCTGGTGTATGGTAAGGCCGCGCTATATTTGCTGCCTGCATATCGTCAGTGGGTAGTGCGTTCAGCAGCGACGAATACACAGACATTATTTTAATTTGGACAACCTGGTCGGAATGCATCTAAAGCTCTAAACAGACGTCTGCCGTCTACACACGTATTTCGCCGAACAAACTTAGTTTTTCTTTTCATACAAGAAACTCTTTTATCGAGTGGAATGGCAACACGTGTATAAATGAATAAGGAAATTTGCTTTTCTGCAATTCTGGCGTATTTACAAAGAGTAGCGGCGATTTACTGTTCGTAAATATGCCAAAATGCAGAAAAGGAAATTTAATGACTCCTTTATTTATACACGTGTAGAAATTCCGCTCGATAAAAGAGTTGTTTTTATGAAACAAAAACTAATTCTGTTCGGCGAAATACGTGTGTAGAAGGCAAGACGTCTATTTGAATCTTGGGCTGCATTCCGAGGAGGGTGTCCAAATTAAAATAATGTCTGTGAATTCGTCGGTGCTGAACGCACTACCCACCGACGATATGCAGGCAGCAAATACAGCGCGGCTGTACCATACACCAGCCTAGAACTGTGCGGTGGAAAAGGAGGTTTACTAATGCTCAGGGGTGCATTAGACCGGTAGCGCTGAGGACCATAGTGCGAGCGACAGTTCCGTTGTTATCTCTTCATATTCTAAAGTAACCTGCCCTCTGGCAGTTGTGCCTCAATACAATCAGTTAGGAGATATCCCATTCAAAACTTATGCATGCAAGACATTTATAAGTAGAAAGTACGGCGTTGGGGAGCCACCTGGTATATTTGCTGTATTACGCTCTTACCACTGTACTTATTCTTCCAGCAAATACGTGCGCCAACGTACTATGGAACAAATACAAAAATATGGTGAATTTTGAAATGTCGACAAGCTACAGAAGTAGCAAGCGTGTCCAGAACTGTCCAAGCGTGAGTGATGGATGGAGTGATGTACGGAGCTGTAACCAGAGAAGAGAGCCTGATCATTTTCGTGAGTTGAAGCCATTTTATATCATATATCTTGTGTCTTTCTCCAAAGTAAACCCCCTGTGGGTGGGGGCGGTAGAATAACACCCACGGTATTCCCTGCCTGTCGTAAGAGGCGACTAAAAGGGGCCCTAGGGGCTCTGAACTTTGGAGCGTGGGTTGGCGACCACGGGGCCCTTAGCTGAGTCCTGGCATTGCTTCCACTTACTTGTGCCAGGCTCCTCACTTTCATCTATCCTATCCGACCTCACTTGGTCAACTCTTGTTCTTTTCCGACCCCGACGCTCTTATGTTTGCGAGGGCTAGGGAGTCTTTCATTTTCATGCCCTTCGTGGCCCTTGTCTTCCTTTGGCCGATATCTTAATTTTTTCGAAGTGTTGGATCCCTTCCATTCTTTCTCTGTGATTAGTATTTTATAGAGTATGGTTGCTTATTTGTACTTCCTCTTAAAACAATAGTCACCACCACCACGCGCTTGTCTGTCTTATTTACGAGGATTTAATCTTTCCGTTCCACTCTTAAAAACCTGAAGGTTTTAAGGCATCATGTAATAAAGTTCATTGTGTGTGAACATATACATTGAATGCTTGTCAATTTATTGGCAGGCTTATATAATCCACCAGATTCCAAATAAGGAGAACATACAGTGGCACGTGAATGAGAGAATATTGAATGGAATGACGTGTTGCTTTGAGTACGCATCCGAGTCATTTATCTTGCTGAGATATACTTTATCTGCATTATGTTGTACAACATTGTCTAATTTGAACTGGTTGAAATAATTCATTGTATATCCGAATATTTATATTACCATAATATATACTCCTAGGACAGTCGGTATGGTGTTCTGATACAACATATATCTATAAATTCAGCAATATGTTAAACGGAAAGACCACCTTATCACCCTGGACGTAACAATTATACGGATATAGTAGTTCGTTTTTAGGTAATAGTGTTACTGCTAGACTATGACCGGTGTAGTCTGAAGTTAGAGCTAGTATTTAGTCTTTCCTTACATACAGTACCTAGTGATTTCCTCTTCATTTGTGTGAATCACTTCATCAGCTTTATATCAAATACCTGAAGTATTACTTCAAAGAACTAGTATTATAACTGAGTATAGTTCAGTCTGTGTGATTCACAATTATAGACGTTGCTTTGGGATGAATTCACAATTTTAGTCTACCTTCAATGTTGAGAATATTGTGAAGAGCTCACCCAAGCGGAACCATCGAAGAATAGATGTATCAATCACATTACCTTGCTACTGTGGTATGCATGTAAACGTTTTCGGAAGGAATATGTAATTCCTTGCTGTGTGGAAAACTCTTCCAATTATGTGTCTAAATTGCAAATTTGAAGAAGTTATTCTCCAAAGATATTCTCCCGATTACATGTTTGTAATAAGTTATTCAGGTGCTAGCGTTCAAGTCAGAATATTTGTTGATATGTGTTTGTTCCCTTTTTTGTGTTGAAAAGTTATTTTCTCTGGGAAATCTATATTCTCCGCAGGGGTATGTGTGTTTATGCGGATTATTGACACTCCATTTACTTTCACCTATCACTGTGTGTACCTTTCAATTTGCCAATCACATTAGTTAGGCATTTATTGCTTCTTCTTCGAATTTAATTCTTTTGAGACTTTTCGTCACCAAAAGCTCGCGTCTATATTTGACTTCTTGGAAAATTATTGACAAATTTACGTAGCATTCAGTTTTCAGCGAAGGAGAAAATATGCGTGGTACTGAATGAACCGTTATTGGAGGTTGCTTTCAATAAACAAACAACGTGAATGTTTAGCGGAATTAACCAGACTATTACCTTATCAGCATGAAATGTAAACTGTAATTATACAGTGATATTTGTGGATTTCTCTATGACGGGATACATGCTAGAGTACGTTGATTCTAGTTCGAAGTTTTGGGTAGTGTTTAGACCTTCATTACTCATAGTAGTTAGTATTAGACTGTTTACTTTTCCGAATTTCTTGATAATTTTTTACCCTGTGTTGTTTATTTTCACACATTAATAGTACTGTATTATTTATTAGAACATTAGGTCTATGCCTTTCTCGTCACTGTGGTCGTCGTTAATAAAAACGGACGAAAGTCTACTTGTATGCGTCCCTGATACTCAACATTTGAATTCGACTATGCTTTATTCCAAGCTGTTTGTGAGAAAAGTGAAACGGAATGTTGTCTTTAATTAATATTTTGTGTAACAATTATGATTAGTGAACATGACATGTAGTACATGCCTGAAATGTGTGGAACATTTGCAGAATTAATCTGTGATAATTTCTGTGAGGTCCGATGCGAGACTGATTAACGAAAAAGACGAATTCTAGCTTCAGTACTAAATTCCGAACGTGGGACATCCTACCATTTAATTTGTTCTCACCGTTTACGTTCGGAGAATTGCATTATTAGTTTATTTTAACTGATACTTCCATTTGATTACGCCGGGGAAGAGAGCCCAAATGATTCGTGAGTAAATGACTATTGATATCTATTTTGCTGTGTAATTCCTCCATGAATTGGTGTCATATTTGAGTACCTGTCAATGTGTGGATTCGCCAAATCGATGTTGTCTCTGAATGAATACGCCTAGTATACTGTTGTATGAGTAGTGAATACTTTTATGGAAACTTATAAAATAAAAACCTTTTGATGCATTGATCATTAGAAGAAGAGTTAAAAGTTCTGTTGCTATTCAGGAGCGCATGTAAACGCCCTTCAAAGAAAGACGTGATTTGTTATTGCTTTGCTAATATAATTTCTACTTAATATAGCAGATATGGTACATGTGAACCTTAAAAGATTTCTTTTAATTGTATGTTTTAATGTATTGTATCGTGTGTTTCTAGTGATTGTATATGAGTAATTAGTTCATATTTGCTTCTTCTCCGTTGGACTGAACCTTGTGAATTTCCACTGGACATATATATTACCTGAGGTGGTATCTGTTGTGCTTCGCGCTATTGAAATTATTTTCACTGACATGTACAAATTTAGAATAACAACTACAGCGTAGTTTGAAAATTAAACCTGCCATTTCTTGTGCTAAATACTTGTAATATCCTAGTGCACCTGCCTTGTTGTTTTAGTGTCTGTCAACGTTCACGTAAATAACGTGTATTTTAAGAAAGGTGGCATGTTACGTTTAAATTTTCTATGTGCACCTTGCTAAAATGTATATCATACTAATCGTAATAATTAGTGCTTTAGAGTGCATATAGATCGTAGTTATATAGTGCTTCATTTCTGGACTATAAATTATGGATTTTAACAGAGTCTCTTATCAAACATTGGGGGAATTTTCGGTGAACGCCCATGTTTACTAGAAACTCTACATTGTTGCCTAGGCAAAATAGTCTCTATTATATCCGAAGAAGATATCTTACGTGGAAAAATAACTTTATCTCTCAGAGAACTTTTCTGTTATACTAATGTATTTGGTGATTTGTCTGCTGCCATCTGGGATCATTATATCGGGGTTCCTAACTTAGTCACTTACTATATGTACTTGTTCTTGTTCGCTTCTTTATTGGTGTGCAAGATTCAGAAATAGCTTGGTCTATATTCGTTGTTGGACACTTTGATGTTAATTAGTCTTTATATCCGTTGTCTGCTGTTATCTACTACCTGTTCGTCTATACCTACAACAATCGTTTGTACCATCCTGCGCTGTAGATTTCGTTGCACAGCCGTATGTGTACGTTAATTAACGACCGGCTCTTTGAAACAATATTATTAATTAAATTTTGTATGACCTTAAACCATAAGTGTATGGCACGTATCGACAGCTGGGTTTAGTGTATATACTTATTATCCAGTTTTAATTTGACAACAATTCTCACAGGTGCTATTTCCAACATCAGCATCAAAACGAAGAATTCCTGTGCCAGAAGGGATTATGGAAGCAGCATATATTTAGCTATAAGGTGAAGAATCTATATTTAGGTGAGTAAGGATGTTTTTATCATTTCCTTTATTTTCAATTCCTTACATTGTTAATCGCTGTAGTTCGCTCTCACCATTCTACTCACATTTCCAGGTAATATGTGTGCTGTCGTACTAGGGAATATTTGCAATATATGGCGAATGATGAAATGCCGACAAGCTAAAGAAGCCGCAAGCGCGTCCAGAACTGTCCAGCCGTGAGAGATGCGTGGAGAGATGTATAAAGCTGTATGCAGAGAAGGGAGCCTGATCATTTTCGTGAGTAGAAGCCATTTACCATCATCTATCCCGTGTCTTACTTCAATGAATTCGTGTTACATGTGAGTATCTCTCAATCTGTGTGATTCGCAAATTTGAGATGTTTGCTTTGAATGAATGCACTTCTTTACCTAGTTAGACTGTTGAGAATATGGTTACGATCTCTCCTACAGCTAACCTATGAAAAGAGAAAATTTTATTGTACCTTGTTACTGTGGTATGCATGTTAACGTTTCCGGAAGGAATATTTCCCTCCTTGCTGTGAGGAGAACTATTCCAATTATGAGTTTAATTTGCAGATCTGAAGAATGATATATCCAAAGGTGTTCTGCCAACTGTATGGCAATAATAATTTATCCAGAATATTTGTTGATATGTGTTTGTTCCCCTTTCGTGTTGAAAAGTTATTTTCTCTGGGAAATCTGTATTTCTCACAGTTTTATGTGTGTTTGTACGGATTATTGACACTCCATTTACTTGCACCTATCACTGTGTGTACCTTTCAATTTGCCAATCACATTCGCTAGCCATTTATTGCTTCTTCTTCGAATTTAATTGTTTTGGGACTTTTCGTCAGCAAAAGCTCGCGTTGTACTTTGTCGGTCTACTTTTGACTGCCTGGAATATTATTGACAAATTTAAGTAAGAATTCACCTTTTAGTGAAGGAGAAAATATACATGGTACTGAATGAACCGTTATTGAAGGTAATAGCATGTTGCTTTTTATACACAAACAAAGTGAATGTTTAGAGGAGACTTTCTGGATCTGTATTTTCTTATGGAAAATTATCTATTTTGTACTTCTTTGAAATAATTCTATGTATTTTAACTCTATTTCCATAACATAATGTACATTCCTGGGACAATCGTGTTGATATTCCGAAACAAAATCCTTCTATCACAATATCAATGTGTTAACCAGACGATTACCCTGATACCCTGCATTTGAATTAAATATGTTTTGTTCCAATGTGTTTGTGAGTAAAATGAAACCGAATGTTTTAATTCATTAATACATTGTGTAGCAATTATTATTAGCGAATATGTAGTACATGCCTAAAATGTGTAGAATAATTGCAGAATTAATCTGAGAATGTTTCTGTCAGAACCGATTCGAGACTGATTAATGGAAAGTACGATTACTAACTTCAGTATAAAATTCTGAACCTTGGGCGTCCTGGCAGCTGAAGTGTTGAGAATGTGGCTACGAACTCGCCCAAAGCGAACCATTGAAAACAGAAAATATTTTATTGTACCTTGCTGCTGTGGTATGCATGTAAACGTTTTCGGGAGGGATATTTCCTTCCTTTTTGTGAGGATAACTCTTCCAATTACGAGTTTAAATGGCAGATTTGAAGAATTTTATCTCCAAAGATATCCTGCAAACTCTATGTTTATAATAGGTTATTCAGGTGCTAGCTTTTGTCAGAATATTTGTTGATATGTGTTTGTTCCCTTTTTTGTTGAAAAGTTATTTCCTCTGGGAAATGTGTGTTTTCCACAGGGGTATGTGTGTTTATGCGGATTATTGACACTCCATGTACTTGCACCTATCACTGTCTGTACCTTTCAATTTGCCAATCACATTCGCTAGGCGTTTATTGCTTCTTCTTAGAATTTAATTCTTTTGGGACTTTTCGTTACCAAAAGCTCGCGTTGTACTTTGTCAGTCTATATTTGACTGGTTGGAAAATTATTAACAAATTTACGTAGCCTTCACCTTTTAGTGAAGGAGTAAATATGCGTGGTACTGAATGAACCGTTATTGAGGGTAATAACATGCTGCATTCAATACACAACCAACGTGAATGTTTATGGGAGTTAACCAGACGATTACGTTATCAGCATGAATGTAAACTGTTATTATACAGTGATATTTGTGGTTTTCTCTATGACGGGATTTGTGAGTTTTTTGAGTAAAATCTTAACTGAACTGTGCTTTTTGTAGATCAATGAATGTTTAGTTTTGTTGTGTGTATTATTATTACGTTACACATGCCTATAATGTGTAGACACTTTCTAGCATCAATCTAACGATATTTTCGTGCGATATAATTGCAGAATGAGGTGTCAATATTATGAAAAATAGTGTCGGTATAGAAGTTTGGAAGTAGTAAGTACTGCCAGATAATCGGATCTCACTGTCCTGGATGATAGAGATGTATAACTCATTATTATTACATATATTTGCATTTGATGTAGTACGGTCTCATCGCTCTATTGATACTTGAGGATACAATGTGTTAAATTAAACTACCTACAAACTGCATAACGTAGCGAATGTTTTCTTGTCGACAATTGAATGAGAAACGAGTTTGAACAAGTCGATCCATGCGTGAGTGACGTACTGACCGAGAAAGAGAGCCTGAGGGTCCTCGTTTGTGGATGTTGATTTATATCAGTATTTTTGTGTATTTCCTCCATGAATTTGCACCATGTTCGAATCCTGTGTTTGTTACTCTGTAGATTAGCCAATAGGGAGTTGCCTGTGAATTAATGTAGTAGTGTATTCGTGTATCAGGGCTGTGTATATTGTTACGATATATCTGAAAGCAAACCTTTGGATTAGTTATGGATTAATAAAAAATTATTGAATTACGTTTAAGAGATAATTTGCTATAGATGTGCGCCTGTATATGCCGTTTGGAATGATTGGGTATTGTTATGGTTTTGTCCGCGGAATATCATTCCAAATACAATATAAATAGCAGAAACAGAATGTGTGAATCATAAAATGCATTTCAAATAATTTCCTTCTGTTTCTAGTGATAGTGTACCGTAGGAGCTATTAGTTCATATACAGTATCCTCCGCTCTGCTGTAGTGTACCTCGTATCTATAACGGGACATCTGTGTTATCTGAGGCGGAGTATGTCTCGCTTCACACTCTTAGTATTTTTTCCATTGCTACAAAATTTTGAATAATTTGAATACGATGAACGGCCAATTTAAGGAATTTATACTTGCTTTCCCTGTGCTAAATACTTGTAACATCTTAGTGCAGCAGAATAATTGGTTTGGTATGCGTCTACGTATACGTAAATAATATAACACGTGTGAATAACGTACGTAAATGGTATGTTACGACTAAAGTTACTATGTATATATTGCTCAAAACTTGGTGTATACTGACCGTAATAACTTGTGTTTTACAGTGCATATAGATCGAATTTATTCCACGATGAATTTGTTGACCATCAATTACGTTGTACAACATTATCTCTTTGATACTTTGGGGAAAGATTTCTGTGAATATCCCCGTTGTACTTGAGGCACAATATTCATCCTAGGGGAGCCATGTTACCATTCTAATATAAAAAAGGTGTATCACATCACCATGGCCTTACTTGGAAAGAAAAGTATTTTTATCATGCATTTTATTTACAGTTATACAGATTCAGTAGGTGATTAATCCGCCGATCTGTGAGAACTGAATTGGTGGTCCCTAGCATAGTCTGTTATTCGATGTACTTGTTCGTTATTTATCGGTATTCATGAATTGGAAATATCTTGTTTATTATTTGTACGTTGGACACATTGATGTTAATACGTTTTTATATCCGTTTTGTTGTTCTTTATTCCCTGAGTACCGATACGTACAGCAACATTTAGTACCTTTCGACGCTGTAATCATAATTTTATGGTGCATATGAAAAACCGGATTAGATTATAATTATTTTACAATGTTAATCTGACAGTAATTTCTGCAGGCGCATTTCCGATGTAAGCAGTCAGAAGGAAGCATTCTTGTGCCAAGAGTGTTTGTAGAAGCAGGATGTATAGGTAGAAGAAGAAAACTGAATATTTAGGTGAGTAAAGATGACTTTTTCATTTCCTTTCATTTAACTTCCTGATATATATACCAGGTGGCCCTCGAACGCCGTACTTTCTTCGTATAAATTTACTGCATGCATAACTGATGATTGGGATGTCTACCTAATGATTTTCACAGGGGCACTTTACCCAGCGGGTAGGTGACCCTGGAATATGAAGAGAAAGGAACGGGATTGTCGCTCGCAGCATGTTTCGCAGCGCTGCCGGTCTAATGCACCCCTTGCATTAGTAAACCTCCTTTTACAGCGCACAGTTCTAGGCTGGTGTATGGTAAGGCCGCGCTATATTTGCTGCCTGCATATCGTCAGTGGGTGGTGCGTTCAGCAGCGACGAATACACAGACATTATTTTAATTTGGACAACCTGGTCGGAATGCATCTAAAGCTCTAAACAGACGTCTGCCCTCTACACACGTATTTCGCCGAACAAACTTAGTTTTTCTCTTCATACAAGAAAATCTTTTATCGAGTGGAATGGCAACACGTGTATAAATGAATAAGGAAATTTGCTTTTCTGCAATTCTGGCGTATTTACAAAGAGTAGCGGCGATTTACTGTTCGTAAATATGCCAAAATGCAGAAAAGGAAATTTAATGACTCTTTAATTTATACGCGTGTAGAAATTCCACTCGATAAAAGAGTTGTTTTTATGAAACAAAAACTAATTCTGTTCGGCGAAATACGTGTGTAGAAGGCAAGACGTCTATTTGAAGCTTCGGCTGCATTCCGAGGAGGGTGTCCAAATTAAAATAATGTCTGTGAATTTGTCGGTGCTGAACGCACTACCCACTGACGATATGCAGGCAGGAAATACAGCGCGGCTGTACCATACACCAGCCTAGAACTGTGCGGT
This sequence comes from Anabrus simplex, assembly GCF_040414725.1. Taxonomy (NCBI): domain Eukaryota; kingdom Metazoa; phylum Arthropoda; class Insecta; order Orthoptera; family Tettigoniidae; genus Anabrus; species Anabrus simplex. The sequence goes on along the minus strand of NC_090269.1, from coordinate 347,901,102 downwards.
GGAAAAGGAGGTTTTCTAATGCTCAGGGGTGCATTAGACCGGTAGCGCTGAGGACCATAGTGCGAGCGACAGTTCCGTTGTTATCTCTTCATATTCTAAAGTAACTTGCCCTCTGGCAGTTGTGCCTCAATAAAATCAGTTAGGAGATATCCCATTCAAAACTTATGCATGCAAGACATTTATAAGTAGAAAGTACGGCGTTGGGGAGCCACCTGGTATATTTGCTGTATTACGCTCTTACCACTGTACTTATTCTTCCAGCAAATACGTGCGCCAACGTACTATGGAACAAATACAAAAATATGGTGAATTTTGAAATGTCGACAAGCTAGAGAAGTAGCAAGCGTGTCCAGAACTGTCCAAGCGTGAGTGATGGATGGAGTGATGTACAGAGCTGTAACCAGAGAAGAGAGCCTGATCATTTTCGTGAGTTGAAGCCATTTTATATCATCTATCTTGTGTCTTTCTCCAAAGTAAACCCCCTGTGGGTGGGGGCGGTAGAATAACACCCACGGTATTCCCTGCCTGTCGTAAGAGGCGACTAAAAGGGGCCCTAGGGGCTCTGAACTTTGGAGCGTGGGTTGGCGACCACGGGGCCCTTAGCTGAGTCCTGGCATTGCTTCCACTTACTTGTGCCAGGCTCCTCACTTTCATCTATCCTATCCGACCTCACTTGGTCAACTCTTGTTCTTTTCCGACCCCGACGCTCTTATGTTTGCGAGGGCTAGGGAGTCTTTCATTTTCATGCCCTTCGTGGCCCTTGTCTTCCTTTGGCCGATATCTTAATTTTTTCGAAGTGTTGGATCCCTTCCATTCTTTCTCTGTGATTAGTATTATATAGAGTATGGTTGCTTAGTTGTACTTCCTCTTAAAACAATAGTCACCACCACCACGCGCTTGTCTGTCTTATTTACGAGGATTTAATCTTTCCGTTCCAATCTTAAAAACCTGAAGGTTTTAAGGCATCATGTAATAAAGTTCATTGTGTGTGAACATATACGTTGAATGCTTGTCAATTTATTGGCAGGCTTATATAATCCACCAGATTCCAAATAAGGAGAACATACAGTGGCACGTGAATGAGAGAATATTGAATGTAATGACTTGTTGCTTTGAGTACGCATCCGAGTCATTTATCTTGCTGAGATATTCTTTATCTGCATTATGTTGTACAACATTGTCTAATTTGAACTGGTTGAAATAATTCATTGTATATCCGAATATTTCTATTACCGTAATATATACTCCTAGGACAGTCGGTATGGTGTTCTGATACAACATATATCTATAACTTCAGCAATGTGTTAAACGGAAAGACCACCTTATCTCCCTGGACGTAACAATTATACGGATATAGTAGTTCGTTTTTAGGTAATAGTGTTACTGCTAGACTATGACCGGTGTAGTCTGAAGTTAGAGCTAGTATTTAGTCTTTCCTTACATACAGTACCTAGTGATTTCCTCTTCATTTGTGTGAATCACTTCATCAGCGTTATATCAAATACCTGAAGTATTACTTCAAAGTACTAGTATTATAACTGTGTATAGTTCAGTCTGTGTGATTCACAATTATAGATGTTGCTTTGGAATGAATTCACAATTTTAGTCTACCTTCAATGTTGAGAATATTGTGAAGAGCTCACCCAAGCGGAACCATCGAAGAATAGATGTATCATTCACATTACCTTGCTACTGTGGTATGCATGTAAACGTTTTCGGAAGGAATATGTAATTCCTTGCTGTGTGTAAAACTCTTCCAATTATGAGTCTAAATTGCAAATTTGAAGAAGTTTATCTCCAAAGATATTCTCCCAATTATATGTTTATAATAAGTTATTCAGGTGCTAGCGTTCAAGTCAGAATATTTGTTGATATGTGTTTGTTCCCTTTTTTGTGTTGAAAAGTTATTTTCTCTGGGAAATCTATATTCTCCGCAGGGGTATGTGTGTTTATGCGGATTATTGACACTCCATTTACTTTCACCTATTACTGTGTGTACCTTTCAATTTGCCAATCACATTAGTTAGGCATTTATTGCTTCTTCTTCGAATTTAATTCTTTTGAGACTTTTCGTCACCATTATTGGCAAATTTACGTAGCATTCACTTTTCAGCGAAGGAGAAAATATGCGTGGTACTGAATGAACCGTTATTGGAGGTTGCTTTCAATAAACAAACAACGTGAATGTTTAGCGGAATTAACCAGACTATTACCTTATCAGCATGAAATGTAAACTGTAATTATACAGTGAAATTTGTGGATTTCTCTATGACGGGATACATGCTAGAGTTCGTTGATTCTAGTTCGAAGTTTTGCTAGTGTTTAGACCTTCATTACTCATAGTAGTTAGTATTAGACTGTTTACTTTTCCGAATTTCTTGATAATTTCTTACCCTGTGTTGTTTATTTTCACACATTAATAGTACTGTATTATTTATTAGAACATTAGGTCTATGCCTTTCTCGTCACTGTCGTCGTCGTTAATAAAAACGGACCCAAGTCTACTTGTATGCGACCCTGATACTCAACATTTGAATTCGACTATGCTTTATTCCAAGCTGTTTGTGAGAAAAGTGAAACGGAATGTTGTCTTTAATTAATATTTTGTGTAACAATTATGATTAGTGAATATGATATGTAGTACATGCCTGAAATGTGTGGAACATTTGCAGAATTAATCTGTGATAATTTCTGTGAGGTCCGATGCGAGACTGATTAACGAAAAAGACGAATTCTAGCTTCAGTACGAAATTCCGATCGTGGGACATCCTACCAGGGAATTTGTTCTCGCCGTTTACGTTCGGAGAATTGCATTATTAGTTTATTTTAACTGATAACTCCATTTGATTACGCCGGGGAAGAGAGCCCAAATGATTCGTGAGTAAATGACTATTGATATCTATTTTGCTCTGTAATTTCTCCATGAATTGGTGTCATATTTGAGTACCTGTCAATGTGTGGATTCGCCAAATCGATGTTGTCTCTGAATGAATACGCCTGGTATACTGTTGTATGAGTAGTGAATACTTTTATGGAAACTTATAAAATAAAAACCTTTTGATGCATTGATCATTAGAAGACGAGTTAAAAGTTCTGTTGCTATTCAGGAGCGCATGTAAACGCCCTTCAAAGAAAGACGTGATTTGTTATTGCTTTGCTAATATAATTTCAACTTAATATAGCAGATATGGTACATGTGAACCTTAAAAGATTTCTTTTAATTGTATGTTTTTAATGTATTGTATCATGTGTTTCTAGTGATTGTATATGAGTAATTAGTTCATATTTGCTTCTTCTCCGTGGTACTGAACCTTGTGAATTTCCACTGGACATATATATTACCTGAGGTGGTATCTGTTGTGCTTCGCACTATTGAAATTATTTTCATTGACATGTACAAATTTAGAATAACAACTACAGCGTAGTTTGAAAATTAAACCTGCCATTTCTTGTGCTAAATACTTGTAATATCCTAGTGCACCTGGATTGTTGTTTTAGTGTCTGTCAACGTACACGTAAATAACGTGTATTTTAAGAAAGTTGGCATGTTACGTTTAAATTTTCTATGTGCACCTTGCTAAAATGTATATCATACTAATCGTAATAATTAGTGCTTTACAGTGCATATAGAACGTAGTTATATAGTGCTGCATTTCTGGACTATAAATTATGGATTTTAACAGAGTCTCCTATCAAAAATTGGGATAATTTTCGGTGAACGCCCATGTTTACTAGAAACTCTACTTTTTTGCCTAGGCAAAATAGTCTCTATTATATCCGAAGAAGATATCTTACGTGGAATAATAACTTTATCTCTCAGAGAACTTTTCTGTTATACTAATGTATTTGGTGATTTGTCTGCTGCCATCTGGGATCATTATATCGGGGTTCCTAACTTAGTCAGTTACTATATGTACTTGTTCCTGTTCGCTTCTTTATTGGTGTGCAAGATTCAGAAATAGCTTGGTCTATATTTTTTGTTGGACACTATGATATTAATTAGTCTTTATATCCGTTGTCTGCTGTTATGCTGTACCTGTTCGTCTATACCTACAGCAATCGTTTGTACCTTCTTACGGTGTGGATTTCGTTGCACAGCCGTATGTGTACGTTAATTAACGACCGGCTCTTTGAAACAATATTATTAATTAAATTTTGTATGACCTTAAATAGTTAGTGACCATAAGTTTATGGCACGTATCGACAGCTGGGTTTAGTGTATATAGTTATTATCCAGTTTTAATTTGACAACAATTCTCACAGGTGCTATTTCCAACATCAGCATCAAAACGAAGAATTCCTGTGCCAGAAGGGATTATGGAAGCAGCATATATTTAGCTATAAGGTGAAGAATCTATATTTAGGTGAGTAAGGATGTTTTTATCATTTCCTTTATTTTCAATTCCTTACATTGTTAATCGATGTAACTCGCTCTCACCATTCTATTCACATTTCCAGGTAATATGTGTGCCGTCGTACTACGGAAAGTTTGCAAAGTATGGCGATTGATGAAATGTCGACAAGCTAAGGAAGCCGCAAGCGGGTCCAGAACTGTCCAGCCTGAGAGATGGGTGGAGAGATGTATAGTTCTGTAACCAGAGAAGTGAGCCTGATCATTTTCGTGAGTAGAGGCCATTTTACCATTATCTATCTCGTGTCTTACTTCAAGGAATTCGTGTTACATGTGAGTATCTCTCAATCTGGGTGATTCGCAAATTTGAGATGTTGTTTTTGAATGAATGCACTTCTTTACCTAGTTACACTGTTGAGATTATGGTTACGATCCCTCCCAAAGCGAACCATTGAAAAGAGAAAATTTTTATTGTACCTTGTTACTGTGGTATGCATGTAAACGTTTTCGGAAGGAATATTTACCTGCTTGCTGTGAGGAGAACTATTCCAATTATGAGTTTAAATTGCAGATTTCAAGAATTTTATCTCCAAAGATATCCTGCAAACTCTATGTTTATAATAGGTTATTCAGATGCTAGCGTTTAGGTCAGAATATTTGCTGATATGTGTTTGTTCCCTTTTTTGTTGAAAGTTCTTCCTCTGGGAAATCTGTATTTTCCACAGGGGTATGTTTGTTTATGCGGATTATTGACACTCCATTTACTTGAACCTATCACTGTGAGTACCTTTCAATTTGCCAATCAAATTCGCTAGGCATTTATTGCTTCTTCTTCGAATTTAATTTTTTTGGGACTTTTCGTCACCAAAAGCTCGCGTTGTACTTTGTCAGTCTACCTATATTTGACGGCTTGGAAAATTATTGACAAATTTACGTAGCATTCACCTTTTAGTGAAGGAGAAAATATGCATGGTACTGAATGAACTGTTATTGAAGGTAATAACATGCTGCTTTCAATACACAACCAACGCGAATATTTAGCGGAGTTAACCAGACGATTACCTTATCAGCATGAATGTAAACTGTGATTATACTGTGATATTTGTGGATTTCTCTATGACGGGATTGATGCTAGAGTACGTTGATTCTAGTTCGAAGTTTTGGCTGGTGTTTAGACCTTCGTTACTCATAGTAGTTAGTATTAGACTGTTTACTTTACCAAATGACTTGAAAATTTCTTACCCTGTGTTGTTTCTTTAGCAACATTAATAGTACTGTAATATTTATTAGAACGTTAGGTCTATGTCTTTCTCGTCACTGTGGTCGTCGTTAATAAAAAGAGACGAAAGTCTACTTCTATGCGTTCCTGATACTCTACATTTGAATTCGAATATGTTTTATTCCAAGCTGTTTGTGAGAAAAGTGAAACGGAATGTTGTCTTTAATTAATATTTTGTGTAACAATTATGATTAGTGAATATGATATGTAGTACATGCCTGAAATGTGTGGAACATTTGCAGAATTAATCTGAGAATATTAGTGTGAGGTCCGATGCGAGACTGATTTATGAAAAAGACGAATTCTAGCTTCAGAACGAAATTCTGAACGCTTGCCATCCTACCAGGGAATTTTTTCTCAATGTTTACGATCGGAGAATTGCATTATTAGTGTATATTCACTGATACCTCCATTTGATTATGCCGGGGAATAGAACCCAAATGATTCGTGAGTAAATGACTATTCATATCTGTTTTGCTGTGTACCTCCTCCATGAATTGGTGTCATAGTTGAGTACCTGTCAATTTGTGGATTCGCTAAATCGATGTTGTCTCTGAAGGAATACGCCAAGTATACTGTTGTATGTGTGTAGTGAATACTTTTATGAACACTTATAAAAGGGATACCTTTTGATGCATTGATAATTAGAAGAGGAGTTAAAAAATCTGTTGCTATTCAGGAGCGGATGTAAACGCCCTTCGGAAAGAAGTGATTTGTTATTGCTTTGCTAATTTAATATCAACTTAATGTTACAGATATAGTACATGTGAACCTTAAAAGATTCCTTGTAATTGTATTTTTCTAATGTATTGTATCATGTGTTTCTAGTGATAGTATCTGAGTAATTATTTCATATTTGCTTCTTCTCTGTGGTACTGAAACTTGTGCATTTCTACTGGACATATGCATTACCTGAGGTGGTATCTGTGGTGCTTCGCACTATTAGAATTCTTTTCATTGAAGTGTACAAATTTGGAATAACTATCAGTGTAGTTAGAAAATTAAACCTGCCATTTCGTGTGGTAAATACTTGTAACATCTTAGTGCAACCGCATTATTGTTTGAGTGTCTGTCAACGTACACTTAAATAACTGAACTCTTATGTGTATTATAAGAAAAGTGACATGATATGTTTGAATTTACTATGTACAACTTGATAACATGTGTAGCATACTAATCGTAATAATTAGTCCTTTACAGTACATATAGAAGGTAGTTTTATAGTACTAAATTTCTTGATCATAAATTATGGATTTCAACAGAGTCTCCTATCAAACATTGGGGGAATTTTCGGTGAACCTCTAAGTTTACTAGAAACTCTACATTGTTGCTTAGGCAAAATAGTCTCTATTCTGTCCGAAGAAAGTATCGTAGGTGGGAATATAACCCTTTCTCTCATAAAATTATTTAAGTTATACTAATGTATTTGGTGATATGTCTGCTGCCATCTAGGATTATTATACCGTGATCCCTATCTGAGTCAGTTACTATATGCACTTTTTCTTGTTCGCTTCTTTATTGGTGTGCATGATTCAGAAATACCTTGGTCTATATTCGTTGTTCTACACTTTGGTGTTAATTATCTTAATATCCGTTGTCTGCTGTTATCTACTACCTGTTCGTCTATACCTACAGCAATCGTATGTACATTCCTACGGTGTAGATTTCGTTGCACAGCCGTATGTGTACGTTAATTTACGACCGGCTCTTTGAAACGATGTTATTAATTAAATATTGTATGACCTTAAATAGTTAGCGACATTAAGTGATGGTTATTATCCAGTTTTAATTTGAGAACAATTCTCACAGGTGCTATTTCCAACGTCAGCATCAAAACGAAGAACTCTTGTGCCAGAGGGGATTGTGGAAGCAGCATACATATAGCTATAAGTTGAATAATCTGTATTTACGTGAGTAAGGATGTCGTTTGCATTTCCTTAATTTTCAATTTCTTATATTTTTAATCGTTGTAACTCGCTCTCACCATTTTACTCACATTTACAGGTAATATGTGTGGAATAGTACTAGGGAAATATGTTGCAAAGTATGGCGAGTGATGAAATATCGACCTGCTAAAGAAGCCGCAAGCGTGTCCAGAACTGTCCAGCCGTGAGAGATGGGTGCAGATGTGTGTGAAGCTTAACCAGAGAACAGAGCCTGGTCATTTTCGTGAGTAGAAGCCATTTTACCATTATCTATCTCGTGTCTTACTTCAAAGATTTCGTGTACCATGTTAATATCTCTCAATCTGTGTGATTCACAAATTGTAGATGTTTGTTCTGAATGAATGCACTTCTTTACCAAGCTACACTTTTGAGAATATGGTTACGATTTCTCCCAAAGGGAACCATTGAAAAGAGAAAAATTTTATTGTAACTTGTTAGTGTGCTATGCATGTAAACGTTTTCGGAAGAATATTTCCCTCCTTGCTGTAGGAAAACTATTTCAATTATGAGTTTAATTTGCAGATTTGAAGAATTATATCTCCAAAGATATTCTGCCAACTGTAGTGTTATAATATATTATCCAAGTGCTTGCCTTTAATTCGGAATATTTCTTGATGTTTGTTTGTTCCCTTTTCGTGTTTACAAGTTATTTCCTCTGGGCAGTCTGTATTTTCCACAGGGGTATGATTGTTTATGCCGATTATTGACACTCCATTTACTTGAACCTATCACTGTGTGTACCTTTCAATTTGCCAATCACATTCGATAGGCATTTATTGCTTCTTCTTCGAATTTTATTTTTTGGGACTTTTCGTCACCAAAAGCTCGCGTTGTACTTTGTCAGTCTACCTATATTTGACTGCTTGTAAAATTATTGACAAATTTACTTAGCATTCACCTTTAAGTGAATGAGAAAATATGCGTGGTACTGAATGAACCGTTATTGAAGGTAATAACATGCTGCTGTCAACACACAAGCAACGTGAATGTTTAGCGGATTTAACCAGACGATTACCTTATCAACATGGATGTAAACTGTGACTATACTGTGATATTTGTGGATTTCTCTATGACGGTTTGATGCTAGAGTACGTTGATTCTAGTTCGAAGTTTTGGCTGGTGTTTAGACCTTCATTACTCATAGTAGTTTGTATTAGACTGTTTACTGTTCTGAATGACTTGAAAATTTATTACCCTGTGTTGTTTCTTTACACACATTATTAGTTCTGTAATATTTATTAGAACGATAATTCTATGTCTTTCTCGTATCTGTGGTCGTCGTTAATAAAAAGAGACTAATGTCTACTTGCATGCGTCCTTGATACACTACATTTGAATTCGACTATGTTTTTTTCCAAGCTGTTTGTGAGAAAAGTGTAACGGAATGTTGTCTTTAATTAATATTTTGTATAACAATTATGATTAGTGAATATGATATGTAGTACATGCCTGAAATGTGTGGAACATTTACAGAATTAATCTGAGAATATTACTGTGAGGTCCGATTCGAGACTGATTTATGAAAAAGACGAATTCTAGCTTTAGAACGAAATTCTGAACGCTTGCCATCCTACCAGGGAATTTTTTTCTCAATGTTTACGTTCGGAGAATTGCATTGTTAATTTATTTTCACTTATACCTCCATTTGATTAAGCCGGAGAAGAGAGCCCAAATAATAATAATAATCGTATGGCCTCAGCTACCGTGTACAGACATTTCAATTTGACGCCATCTGGCTGTCTGCTCGTCAATTTCGACGTTCCGTTTTACTCCAGGCCCCCACTAGATGGCAGGCCGAGTAAACCGAAACTCTCTTGGGCGTCTATGGCTGAGATTTAATTAATTTTGTCGGGTAAACACCAAATGTGTCACCAGAGATCTTTTACATGCCGACATCGTACGACATGGAGTGTCGAATGGACTTTTTTCCGCCCTTCAAAAATCCGACTACCTCTGCCGGGTTTGAACCCGCTATCTTGGGATCCGGAGGCCGACACTCTACCGCTGATCCACAGAGGCAGCTAGAGCCCAAATGATTCGTGAGTAAATGACTACTCATATCTATTTTTCTGTGTACTTCCTCCATGAATTGGTGTCATATGTGAGTACCTGTGAATGTGTGGTTTCGCCAAATTGATGTTGTCTCTGTAGAATACGCCTAGTATACTGTTGTATGAGTGTAGTGAATACTTTTATGAACACTTATAAAAAGAATATCTTTTGGTCCATTGATCATTAGAAGAGGAGTTAAAAGTTCTGTTGCTATTCAGGAGCGCTTGTGATTTGTTATTGCTTTGCTAATTTAATCTGTATTTCTCAAATTGTAGGTGTTTGTTTTGAATTAATGCACTTCATTAGCTTAGCTGCAGTGTTGAGAATATCTTTGCGAACTCGCCCAAAACAAACCTTTGTAAATAGATGTGTAGTTTATTGTAATTGGCTGCTTTGGGATGCATATCTATTCATTCGCAAAGAATATGTGCATATTCTCTTCCTCGCTGTGTAAAAATACATTCCAATCACGAGTTATATTTGCACGCGTGCAAAAGTTATACTCCAGAGTGTATATGCTATTAATGTGGTTGTCATGTTCTAGCGTTAAGGAAATTTCTCGATATCTGTTTTTCTCTTCGTGTCTAAACCTGTCTTCGTTCAAGAAATGTGTGTTTTATAGTAGTGATTATGTGATTATTCACAATATTAACATTCCGTATACTGGTGAATTTCCGCTGTGTATAACGCGCTTGTCTGTCTTATTTACGAGGATTTATTCTTTCCGTTCCAATCTTAAAAACCTGATGGTTTTAAGGCATCATGTAATAAAGTTCATTGTGTGTAAACATACACGTTGAATGCTTGTCATTTTATTGGCAGGCTTATATAGTCCTCCACATTCTAAATAAGGACAACATACAGTGGCACGTGAATGAGAGAACGCATCCAAGTCATTTATCTTGCGGAGATATTATTTATCTGCATAAAGTTGTACAGCATTGTCTTTTTTGAACTGGTTTAAATAATTCATTGTACATCCGAAGATTACTTATACCATAATATATATTCCTAAGACAGCCGGTATAGTGTTCTGATTAATACACCTAGTATAGTGTTACATGAGTGCAGTGAATATGTTTGTGAACACTTTTAAAAGGAAAACCTTTTGATGCATTGATGATTAGAAGAAGAATTGAATTACTTTTAAACGTTCAGTTGCTATTGTGGAGCGTATTTAAATGCCGATCGGAAAAAAGTGATTTGTTATTGCTTTGCTTGCGGAATTACAACTTAATATAGCAGATATATATTACCTGTGAATGTTTCTGATGTATTGTATCATGTGTTTCTAGTTATATTATATGAGAAATTAGCTCATATTTGCTTCTGTTCTGTGGTAGTGAAACTTGTGCATTTATACTGGACATATGTAATACCTGAGGTAGTATCTGTGCTGCTTCGCACTATTGGAATTCGTTTCATTGACGTACACAAATTTAGAATAATTTGATTTTGACTATCAGCGTAATTTGGGAATTAAACCTGTAATTTCTTGGGCTAAATACTTGTAACATTTAGTACACCAGCATAATTGTTATTTGTCCGTCAACGTTTACGTAAATAACTGAACATATATGTGTATTTTAAGGAAAGTGGTATGTTACGTTCAAATTTACTATGTACATGTTGCTAAATTTTATATCATTCTTATCGTAATAATTAGTGTTTTACAGTGCATATAGAACGTAGTCATTTAGCGCAGAATTAATTGACCATAAGTTTTGGATTTCAACACTATCGCCTATCAAACATTGGGCGAATTTTCGGTAAACGCCCCCCATTACAAGAAAGACCACATTTTCCTTTGCAAAATAGTCTCTTTCTATACGAAGAAATTATCTTCATTGGAAATATAACTTTTTCTCTCATACAATTTTTCAGTTGTTCTAATGTGTTTGGTGATTGGTCTGCTGACATCTGGGATCATTATATCGTGGTCCCTATCTTAGTAAGTTACTATATGTACTTGTTCTTGTTCGCTTCTTTATTGGTGTGCATGATTCGTACATACCTTGGTATATATACGTCGTTGGACACTTTGATATTAAATAGTCTTTATATCCGTTGTCTACTGTTATCTACTACCTGTTCATCAATACATACAGCAGTCGACGCTGTAGATTTCGTTGGACAACCGTATGTGTGCGTTAATTAACGACCGGCTCATTGAAACAATGTTATTAATTAAATTTTGTATGACCTTAAATAGTTAGTGACCATAAGTCTATGGTACATATGGAAAGCGGGGCTTAGTGTATATAGTTATTATCCAGTTTTAATTTGACAACAATTTTCACAGGTGCTATTTCCAACATCATCATTCAAAATGAAGAATTCCTGTACCAGAAGGGATTTCGGAAGCAGCATATGTATCGCTAGAAGGTGAGGAATCTATATTTAGGTGAGTAAGGATGTTTTTATCATTTCCTTTATTTTCAATTCCTTACCTTTTTAATCGCTGTAACTCGCTCTCACCATTCTACTAACATTTCCAGGTAATATGTGTGCCGTCGTACTACGGAAAATGTGCAAAGTATGGCGTATGACGAAATGTCGACAAGCTAAAGAAGCCGCAGGCCCATCCACAACTGTCCAGCCGTGAGAGATGTGTGGAGAGATGTATAGTTCTGTAACCAGAGAAGTGAGCCTGATCATTTTCGTGAGTAGAGGCCATTTTACCATCATCTATCTCGTGTCTTACTTCAAGGAGTTCGTGCTACATGTGAGTATCTCTCAATCTTTGTGATCCACAAATTGTAGATTTTGGTTTTCAATGAATACACATCCTCACCTAGCTACACAGATGAGAATGTGGTTACGAGCTCTCCCGAAGCGAACCTTTGAAAACAGAAAATATTTTATTGTACCTTGCTGCTGTGGTATGCATGTAAACGTTTTCGGAAAGAATATTTCCTTCCTTGCTGTGAGGACAATTTTTCCAATTATGAATTACGTTGCAGATTTGAAGAGATTCATCTCCAAAGATATTCTGCCAACTGTACGGCTATAATAAGTTATTCAGGTGCAGCGTTTACTTCAGAATATTTGTTGATATGTGTTTGTTCCCTTTTGCGTTGAAAAGTTATTTCCTATGGGAAATATGTATTTCTCGCATGGGTATGTGTGTTTGTACGGATTATTGCCACTCCATTAACTAGCACCTATGGCTGTGTGCAACATTCATTTTGACAATCACCTTCGCTTTGCATTTATTGTTTCTTCTTCGATTTTAATTATTTTGGGGCTTTTGGTCACCAAGTACTCGCGTTGTACTTTGTCAAAGTATATTTGATTGCTTGGAAAATTATTGACAAAAATACGTTGGCATTCACTTTGTAGTGAAGGAGAAATAGTACGTGGAAAATGAACCGTTGTTGAGGGGAATAACTGGTTGCTTTCAATAGACAACCAACGTGAATGTTTAGCGGAGACTTTCTTGATCTGTATTTTCTTATAGAAAACTATCTATTTTGAACTTGTTTGAAATAATTCAATGTATTTCACTGTATTTCCTCTAACATTATATACATTCCTGGGACTATTGTGTTGATAATCCAACACGAAATACTTCTATCACATTTTCAATGAATTAATCAGACGATTACCTTATCAGCGTGAATGTAAACTTTGATTATACAGTGTTATTTGTGGATTTCTCTATAAGGGGATTCATGCTGGAGTACTTTGATTCTAGTTCGAAGTTTTGTCTTGTGTTTAGACCTTCATTATTCATAGTAGTTATTATTGGACTGTTTACTTTTCAGAATGACTTGGAAATTTCTTGCGCTATTTTGTTTCTTTTCCCACATTAATAGTACTGTAATATTTGTTAGAAAATTTGGTCTATGTCTTGCTCGTTTCTGTGGTCGTCGTTATTAAAAAGAGACGAAAGGCTACTTGTACGCATCCCTGATACTCTACATTTGAATTCTAGTATGTTTTATTCCAATCTGTGTGTGCGAAAAATGAAACGGAATGTTGTCTTTAATTAGTACTTTGTGTAACAATTATGATTAGTGAAGGTGTAGTACATGCCTGAAATGTGTAGAATTTTTTTTAGAATTATTTTGAGAAATTTTATCTGAGATCCGATGCGAAACTTAATGTTGAAAAAGTCGAATTCTAGCTTCAGTACGAAATTCTGAACGTGGGACACCCTACCAGAGGATTTGTTCTCAATGTTTACGTTCGCACAACTGTATTATTAGTTTACTTTCACTGATACATCCATTTTGTTTAGCCGGAGAAGAGAGCCCAAATGATTCGCGACTAAATGACTATTCATATCTATTTTGCTGTTTATTTCCTCCATGATTTGGTGTCATATTTGAGTAACTGTCAATGTGTGGATTCGCCAAATTGTTGTTGTCTCTGAATTAATACACCTAGTATAGTGTTGTTTAAGTGCAGTGAATATTTTTATGAACACTTATAAAAGGAAAACCCTCTGATTCATTGATGATTAGAAGAAGAGTTAAAAGTTCCGTTGCTATTCAGGAGCGCATGTAAACGCCGTTCGGAATGAAGTGATTTGTTATTGCTTTGGTAATATAATTTCAACTTAATATTGCAGATATAGTACATGTGAACCATAAAGATTACTTGTAATGCACTGTTGAGAATATGGTTAAGAGCTTTCCCAAAGCGAACCATTGAAAGGGAAAATATGTTATTGTACCTTGTTGCTGTGGTATGCATGTAAACGTTTTCGGAAGGATTATTTCCCTCTTTGCTGTGAGGACAACTTTTCCAATTATGAGTTTAATTTGCAGACTTGAAGAAATTGATCACAAAAGATATTCTGCCAAGTATACGGTTATAATAGGTTATTCAGGTGCTAGCGTTTACTTCTGAATATTTCTTGATATGTGTTTGTTCCCTTTTGGGGTTCGATCCTGGCTCAGTCCGGTGGTATTTGAAGGATTTAGAAGCATACGAACGTTCGTAACGGAGAAATGAAGAAAGAAGTCGTCTGAAAGACAAAGCACGATATCACCCTGAAGTAATACGAGAGCGGTTCCGGGGTGATGATACACATCGTGGGAAAAGGGTGTGTGGTTTTTAGTGGGTAAGAATCCCACACACTTGTGGAGTGCGGACCCTTCACAAGTGTCTTTTGAAGATTTTCCACAATCCCTCGTAAAAAAAAAAAAAAAAAAAAAAAAAGGGGAGCGTATGTAAATGGCCTTCGGAAAAATGTCATTTGTTATCGCTTTGCTAGTGGAATTACAACTTACAATTACAACTTAATATAGCAGATATAGTACATGTGAATCTTGAAAGAATTTCATGTAATTGTATGTTTCTAATGTATTGTAACATGTGTTTCTATTGATAGTACATGAGTAATTATTTCATATTTGCTTCTGCTCTGTGGTATTGAACCTTGTGCATTTCTACTGGACATACGTATTACCTGAGGTGGTATCTGTGGTGATTCGCGCTATTGGAATTCTTTTCATTGACATGTACAAATTTAGAATAATTTGATTTTGACTATCAGCATAATTTGAAAATTAAACCTGCCATTTCTTGTGCTTAATACTTGTAACATCTTTTTGCACCCGCATTATTGTTTTAGTGTTTGTCAACGTACACGTAAATAACTGAACACTTATGTGTACTTTAAGAAAAGTGGCATGTTACATTTAAATTTTCTATGTACACCTTGCTAAAATGTATATCATACCAGTCGTAATAATTAGTGTTTTACAGTGCATATAGAACGTTGTTATTAAGCGCTGAATTTCTGTACCATAAATTATGGATTTCAACAGAGTTTCCTATCAAACATTGTGGGAATTTTCGGTGACCGCCCAAGTTCACTAGAAACTCTACATTGTTGCTTAGGCAAAATAGTCGCTATTCTATCCGAAGGAGCTGTCTTACGTGGAAATATATTTTTTCTCTCATAAAAGATTTTCTGTTATACTAATGTATTTGGCGATTTGTCTGCTGACATCTGGGATCATTATATAGTGGTCCCTAACTTAGTCTGTTACTATATGTACTTCTTCTTGTTCGCTTCTTTATTGGTGTGCATGATTCAGAAATACCCTGGTCTATATTCGTCGTTGGACATTTTGATATGAATTAGTCTTTATATCCGTTGTCTGCTGTTATCTACTACCTGTTCATCAATACCTACAGCAATCGTTTGTATCTTCCGACGCTGTAGATTTTTTTGCACAGCTGTATTTGTTATTTAACATCCGGCTCTTTGAAACAATGTTATTTATTAAATTTTGTATGATCTTAAATAGTTAGCGACCCTAAGTATGGAAATGGGGGCTTAGTGTATATAATTAATATAGTGATAGTGACAACAATTCTCACAGCTGCTATTTCCAACATCAGCATTCGAACGGAAGAATTCCTGTACCAGAAGTTATTATGGTAGCAGCATATATATAGCTAGAATGTGAAGAATCTAAATTTAGGTGAGTAAGGATGTCTATTTCGTTTCCTTAAATTTCACTTCCTTACATTTTTAATCGTAAATCGTTGGTGACCTTATGTGTATGGTAGATATGGAAATAGCGGCTTAGTGTATATGGTTATTTTCCAGTTTTAATTTGACCATAATTCCCACAGCTGCTTTTTGCAACATAAGCATTCGAAAGGAAGAATACATGTACCAGTTGCACATGTTCCACCTTCTGATATTTCTAATCGCTTTAGCTCGCTCTCACCACTGTACTAATACTTCCAGATAATACGCGTGTCGTCGTAGAACGTACCAACTGCAATATTTGGCGAATGTATATATGTCGTCACGTTAAAGTATATCAACGTGTCCAGAACTGTCCCTGCGTAAGCGAAGTATAGAGCTGTAACAAACGAAGCGCGCCTGATAGATTTGTGACTATACGTCTTTGCATATGAGCTATCTTGTGTATTTCCTCAATGTATTGGTATTATGTTTGAGAATCTGTTAATATTGTTGATTCACAATTGTAGATCTTTCTCTAGAATTAAGGCACAGCTTTAGTCTAGTTTCAGTGTTGAGAATATTGTACGAGTTCGCCGAAACCAACCACTTAGAATATAGATGTATCGTGACTTGTATCTTGCCTCTGTGGGATGCATGTACATGCTTTCGGAAGGAATATGTTATTTCGTGCTGTATGGAATACCCTTAAAAACCCTTAAAAGTTTATGTTATTTCTATGATTCTAAAACCTTCTTCAAGAGTTGGGTTTAAGGGAGAAAGTTTATTGATACTTCTTGTTCTCTTCGTGTTGAAAGGTGTGTTTCTTCCGGTAACCCGCATATATTCTAGTTTCGAATATGTGCTTGTTCACTTCTTAACACTCCGCATACTGGTACATTTCGGCTGTGTACATCGTATTTCTGTCAATCTTCTTCACTACGCACTTTTCCTCCTCATCCAAAGCTAGAAACCTGAAGTTTTTAAGGCACCATGCAACGATGTTTGAGTGTGTGAATGCATATTTTGAATGATTGGCAATTTATTGGTAAATTTACGTAAACCTTCCCATTAATAAGGAGGCCATACTATGGAACTTAATTGTGAGAATAATGAATTGAATAACTTTTTGTTTTCAGTGGATATTGAAATCATTCATTTTTCTGGGGCATTCTCGATCTCTGTTATGTTGCACAACATTTGCTACCTCTGATCCTGGTTGAAATAATTCTGTGTATATCCCTAGAATCCTTATACACTACTATTACTTCCTTCGACATTCTTGTTGGTATTCTGATACAAAATATTTCTATCACAACATCAAGGTGCTAATGGGAGAGATCCGCTTATCACCACAAATGTAACATTTAATTATACAAATATAGTAGTTCATTTTTCTATAAGTGAATACCTGCTATTGTACGACCGGTGTTGTCTAAAGTTATGGCTATTATTTAGCCCTCCATTACCTGTAGTAGCTAATGATCGCCTCTTTGTTTGAGTGAGTGATTTCGGAAATTACTTACCCTATATTGGTTCCTTTCCTGTAATGAATGTAACAGGTTGGTTTATTTTTCTCGACATTATGACAATCAATACTAAAATGAGACGTAAGATTACTTGTCCGCGCCCCAAGACATTATACATTCCCCATTAAATTATATTTTATTGCGATAAGTTTGTGAGTAAAATTTTAACTGAAGTGAGTTTCTTGTATATCAATGAATGTTTAGTTTTGCTGTTTTTATTAGTATTACGGTACATAGGCATAAAATGTGTAGACACTTTCTAGCATCAATCAGAATACATTTTTCATCGATATAATTGCGTACTGAGGAGTCAAAATAATGAAACATACTAGGGCAGCCATGTTTCCATTCTAATATAAAATATAAGAAAAGTTGTATCACATCACCATGGTCTTACTTGGAAAGAAAAGTTTTTTATCATGCATTTTATTTACAGTTATACGGATTCAGTAGGTGATTAATCCGCCAACCTGAGTAATTTGAATTCGTGGTTCCTAAATTCGTCTGTTATTCGATGTACTTGTTCGTTATTTATTGGTATTCATGAATTAGAAATATATTGGTTTATTGTTTGTACGTTGGCCACATTGATGTTAATACGATTTTATATACGTTTTGCTGTTCTCTATTCCCTGAGTACCGATACGTACAACATTACTTTTGTACCTTTGGACGCTGTAAATATTGATGCACATCCGAACTTTTAGGTAAAGTAACGACCGGCCTTCTGGAAAGAATAAAATGAATTGAATAATTTAGGGCACTGAATACTTATTGACCATGATTTTATAGTACATATGAAAAAGCGGATTAGATTATAATTATTTTACAGTGTTAACCTGACAATAATTTCTGCAGGCGCTTTTCCGACGTAAGCAGCCAGAAGGAAGCATTCTTGTGCCAAGAGTATTTGTAGAAGCAGGGTGTATAAGTAGAAGAAGAAAACTGAATATTTAGGTGAGTAAAGATGACTTTTTCATTTCCTTTCATTTAACTTCCTGATATATATACCAGGTGGCCCTCGAACGCCGTACTTTCTACGTATAAATGTACTGCATGCATAACTGATGATTAGGACGTCTAGCTACTGATGTTCACAGGGGCACTTTTCCCAGCGTGTAGGTGACGTTGGAATATGAAGAGAAAAGAACGGGATTGCCGCTCGCAGCATGTTTCTCAGCGCTGCTGGTCTAATGCACCCCTTGCATTAGTAAACCTCCTTTTACAGTGCACAGTTCTAGGCTGGTGTATGGTAAGGCCGAGCTATATTTGCTGCCTGCATATCGTCAGTGGGTAGTGCGTTCAGCAGCGACGAATACACAGACATTATTTTAATTTGGACAAAATAGTCGGTATGCATCCAAAGCTCTAAACAGATGTCTGCCCTCTACACTCGTATTTCGCCGGACAAAATTAGTTTTTCTCTTCATACAAGAAACTCTTTTATCGAGTGGAATGGCTACACGTGTATAAATGAATAAGAAAATTTGCTTTTCTGCATTTCCGGCGTATTTACAAATAGTAGCCTCGATTTACTGTTCGTAAATACGCCGAAATTCATAAAAGGATATTTAATGACTCTTTAATTTATACGCGTGTCGAAATTCCACTCAATAAAAGGGTTATTTTTATGACACAAAAACTAATTCTGTTCGGCGAAATACATGTGTAGAAGGCAGACGTCTGTTTTAAGCTTCGGCTGCATTCCGAGGAGCGGGTTCAAATTAAAATAATGCCTGTGAATTCGTTGGTGCTGAACGCACTACCCACTGACGATATGCGGGCAGCAAATACAGCGCGGCTGTAGAATACACCAGCCTAGAACTGTGCGGTGGAGAAGGAGATATACTAATGCTCAGGGGTGCATTAGACCGGTAGCGCTGACTAACATAGTGCGAGCGACAGTTCCGTTCTTATCACTTCATATTCTAAAGTAACCTGCTCTCTGGCAGTAGTGCCCCTATGAAAATCAGTTAGGAGATATCCCGTTCATCACTTATCATGCGGGACATTTTTAAGTAGAAAGCACAGCGTTGGGGAGCCACCTGGTATATTTGCTGTATTACGCTCTTACCACTGTACTTATACTTCCAGCAAATATGTGCGCCAACGTACTACGGAACAAATACAAAAAAATGGTGAATTTTGAAATGTCGACAAGCTACAGAATTAGAAAGCGTGTCCAGAACTGTCCAAGCGTGAGTTATGGATGGAGTGATGTATAGAGCTCTAACCAGAGAAGAGAGCCTGATCATTTTCGTGAGTTGAAGCCATTTTATATAATCGATCTTGTGTCTTTCTCCAAAGTAAACCCCCTGTGGGTGGGGGCGGTAGAATAACACCCACGGTATTCCCTGCCTGTCGTACGAGGCGACTAAAAGGGGCCCTAGGGGCTCTGAACTTTGAGGCGTGGGTTGGCGACCACGGGGCCCTTAGCTGAGTCCTGGCATTGCTTCCACTTACTTGTGCCGGGCTCCTCACTTTCATCTATCCTATCCGACCTCACTTGGTCAACTCTTGTTCTTTTCCGACCCCGACGCTCTTATGTTTGCGAGGGCTAGGGAGTCTTTCATTTTCACGCCCTTCGTGGCCCTTGTCTTCTTTGGCCGATATCTTAATTTTTTCGAAGTGTCGGATCCCTTCCATTCCTTCTCTGTGATTAGTATTACATAGAGGATGGTTGCTGAGTTGTACTTCCTCTTAAAACAATAGTCACCACCACCACGCGCTTGTCTGTCTTATTTACGAGGATTTAATCTTTCCGTTCCAATCTTAAAAACCTGAAGGTTTTAAGGCATCATGTAGTAAAGTTCATTGTGTGTGAACATACAGTATACGTTGAATGCTTGTCAATTTATTGGCAGGCTTATATAATCCTCCATATTCCAAATAAGGAGAACATACAGTGACACGTGAATGAGAGAATATTGAATGTAATAACTTCTTGCTTTGAGTACGCATCCCAGTCATTTATCTTGCAGAGATATACTTTATCTGCATTATTTTGCACAACATTGTCTAATTAGAACTGGTTGAAATAATTCATTGTATATCCGAATATTTCTATTACCATAATATATACTCCTAGGACAGTCGGTATGGTGTTCTGATACAACATATATCTGTAACTTCACCAAGGTGTTAAACGGAAAGACTACCTTATCACCATGGACGTAACAATTATACGGATATAGTAGTTCGTTTTAGGTAACAGTGTTACTGCTAGACTATGACCGGTGTAGTCTGAAGTTAGAGCTAGTATTTAGGCTTTCATTAACATACAGTACCTGGTGATTTCCTCTTCATTTGTCTGAATCACTTCATCAGCCTTATTTCAAATATCGGAAGTATTTCTTCAAAGTACTAGTATTATAACTGAGTATAGTTCAGTCTGTGTGATTCACAATTATAGATGTTGCTTTGGATTTATGCACGATTTTAGTCTAGCTTCAATGTTGAGAATATTGTGGAAAACTCACCCAAGGGGAACCATCGAAGAATAGATGTATCATTCACATTACCTTCCTGCATGTGGTATGCATGTAAACGTTTTCGGAAGGAATATGTAATTTCTTGCTGTGTGGAAAATTCTTTCAGTTATGTGTTTAAATTGCAAATTTGAAGAATTTTATCTCCAAAGATATTCTCCCAACTATATGTTTATAGTAAGTTATTCAGGAGCTAGCGTTCAAGTCAGAATATTTGTTGATATGTGTTTGTTCCATTTTTGTGTTGAACAGTTATTTCCTCTGGGAAATCTGTATTTTCAACGGGGGTATGTGTGTTTATGCGGATTATTGACACTCCATTTTCTAGCACCATTTCACCATGTGTAACTTTCATTTTGCCATCGCCCTCGCTAGGCAGTTATTCCTCCTTCTCCGAATTTAATTATGTTGAGGGTTTTGGTCACCAAAAATTTGCGTTGTATTCTGCCAACGTATATTACGACTGCTTGGACAATTATTGACAAATTTACGTAAGAATTCACTTTTTAGGGAAGGAGAAAATATACGTGGTATTTGAATGAACCGATATTGATGGTAATAACATATTGTTTCAGTACACTACCAACGTAATTATTTAGCGGAGACTTTCGAGATCTGCATTGTCTTATAGAAACTTATTATTTGTAACTTGTTTGAAAGAATTTTATGTATTTCACAACATTTCCCACAATATATTATACATTCCTGGGACAAGCGTGTTGATATTCCAACACGAAATTCTTCTATCACATTATCAATGAATTAACTAGACGATTACAGTGATACTCTACATTTGAATTCTACTATGTTTTATTCCAAGCTGTTTGTGCGGGAAATGAAACGGAATGTTGCCTTTAATTAATATTTTGTGTAACAATTATGATTAGTGACTATGTAGTACATGCCTGAAAAATGTAGGATATTTGCAGAATTATCGTGAGAGAATTTCTGTGAGTTCCGATACGAGACTGATTTTAGAAAAATCGAATTCTATCTTCAGTACGAAATTCTGAACGTGGGTCATCCTGCTAGAGGATTTTTTTCTCAATGATTACGTTCGCAGAAGTGTGTTATTAGTTTATTATCACTGATATGTCTATTTGATTTATCCGGAGACGAGTTAAGATGATTCGTGAGTAAATGACTATTCATAATCTATTTTGCTGTGTATTTCCTCCATGAATTGGTGTGATATTTGAGTACCTGTCAGTGTGTGGTTTCGCTAAATTAAAGTAGTCTCTGAATTAATACACTTAGTATAGTGTTGTATGAGTTCAGTGAATATTTTTATGAACACTTATAAAAGAAAAACCTTTTCATGCATTGATCATTAGAAGAAAAATAGAATTACTGTTATACGTTAAGTTGCTATTGAGGTGCGTATGTAAATGCCCTTCGTAAGAAAGTGATTTGTTATTGCCTTGCTAGTGGATGTACAACTTAATATAGCAGATGTAGCACATGCGAATCTGAAAAGAATTTCATGTAATTGCATCTTTCCAATGAATTGTATCATGTGTTTCTAGTGATGGTATATGGGTAATCAGTTCATATTTGCTTCTGCTCTGCGCTAGTAAACCTTGTGCATTTCTGCTGGATATATGTATTACCTGAGGTGGTATCTGTGGTGCTTAGCAGTATTAGAATTCTTTTCATTGACATATATAAATTTAGAATAATTTGATTTTTACTATCAGCGTAATTTGGAAATTAAACCTGCAATTTCTTGTGCTATATACTTGTAACTTCCTAGAGCACCAGCATTATGGTTTTAGTGTCAGTCAACGTTCACGTAAAAAAATGAAGAATTATGTGTTCTTTAAGAAAAGTGGCACTTTACGTTTAAAATTACTATGTACACCTTGCTAAAATTTATATCTTACTAATCGTAATAAGTAGTGTTTTACAGTGCGTATAGAACGTAGTTATATAGCGCTGAATTTCAGGACCATAAATTATAGAATTCAACAGTATCTCCTATCAATCATTGGTGGAATTTTCGGTGAACTCCCACGATTACTAGAAACACTACATTTTTCATTAGGCAAAATTGTCTCTATTCTAACTGAAGAAAGTATCTCTCGTGGAAATATAACTCTTTCCCTCATACACATTTTTCAGTAACCCTAATGTATTTGGTGATTTGTCTGCAGACATCTGGGATCATTATATCATGGTTCCTAAACTATTGGGTTTCTATATGTACTTGTTCTTGTTCGCTTTTTTATTGGTGTGTATGATTCAAAAATACCTTGGTCTATATTCGTTGTTGGAACATTTGATGTTAATTAGTCTTTATATCCGTAGTCTTCTTTTATCTACTACCTGATCATCAATACCTACAGAATTCCTGTACCAGAAATTATTACGGAAGCAGTGTATGTATGTAGGTAGATGGTGAAGAATCTATATTTGGGTGAGTAAGGATGTCTGCTTTTTTATTGGTGTGTATGATTCAAAAATACCTTGGTCTATATTCGTTGTTGGAACTTTTGATGTTAATTAGTCTTTATATCCGTAGTCTTCTTTTATCTACTACCTGATCATCAATACCTACAGAATTCCTGTACCAGAAATTATTACGGAAGCAGTGTATGTATGTAGGTAGATGGTGAAGAATCTATATTTGGGTGAGTAAGGATATCTCTTTCATTTCCTCTAATTTCACTTCCTCGTCGCCATAAGACCTATCTGTGTCGGTGCGACGTAAAGCCCCTAGCAAAAATAAAGAAAAATCACTTCCTTATATTTATAATCGCTGTAACTCGCTCTCACGATTCTACTAACATTTCCAGGTAATATGTGTGCCGTCCTACTACGGAATATGTGTAAAGTATGGCGAATGAAGAGATGTCGACAAGCTAAGGAAGCCGCAGGCGTGGCCAGAACTGTGGAGGCGTGAGAGATGGATGGAGTGACGTACAGAGATGTAACCATAGAAGAGAGCTAGATCATTTTCGTGAGTAGAAGAAATTTTACCATCTTCTATCTCGTCTCATACTTCAAAGAATTCGTATTACATGTGAGTATCTCTCAATCCGCGTGATTCACAAATTGTATATATTTGCTTTGAATGAATGCACTTCTTTACGTAGCTACAATTTTGAGAATATGGTTACGATCTCTCCCAAAGCGAACCATTGAAAAGAGAAAATATTTTATTCTACCTTGCTTCTGTTGAATGCATGTAAATGTTTTCGGAAGGAATATTTCCCTCTTTACTGTGAGGAGAACTTTTCCAATTATGAGTTAAATTGGCAGATTTGAAGAATTTTGTATCCAAAGATATTCTGCCAACTATATGGTTATAATAATTTATCCACGTGCTAGCGTTTAGGTCAGAATATTTGTTGATATGTGTTTTTTCCCTTTTAGTGTTGGAAAATTATTTCCTCTTGGAAATCTGTATTTCTTACAGGAGTATGTGTGTTTGTACGGATTATTGACACTCCATTTACTAGCACGTATCACTGTGTGTAACTTTCAATTTGCCAAGCACCTTCGCTAGGCATTTATTTCTTCTTCTTCGTATTTAATTTTTTGGGGCTTTTGGTCACCAAAACTCGCGTTGTACTTTGTAAGACTATATTTGAATGCTTGGAAAATTATTGACAAATTCACATAAGAATTCACTTTTTAGTGAAGGAGAAAATATACGTGGTACTGCATGAACCGTTATTGGAGGAAATAACATGTTGCTTTCAATACACAACCAAAGTGAATGTTTAACGGAGACTTTCTGGATCTGTATTTTCTTATAGAAAATTATCTATTTTGTACTTCTTTGGAATAATTCTATGTATTTCACTCTATTTCCCATAACATAATGTACATTCCTGGGACAATCGTGTTGATATTCCCCAACGAAATCCTTCTATCACATTACCAATGTGTTAACCAGATGATTACCCTGATACCCTGCATTTGAATTCCAATATGATTTATTCCAATCTGTTTGTGAGTAAAATGAAACCGAATGTTTTACTTAATACACTGTGTAGCAATTATTATTAGCGAATATGTAGTACGTGCCTAAAATGTGTAGAATATTTGCAGAATTAATCTGAGAATTTTTCTGTGAGAACCGATTCGAGACTGATTAATGAAAAGGACGATTACTAGCTTCAGTATAGAATTCTGAACTTTGGGCATCCTGGCAGCTGCAGTGTTGAGAATGTGGCTACGAGCTCGCCCAAAGCGAACCATTGAAAACAGAAAATGTTTTATTGTTCCTTGCTGCTGTGGTATGCATGCACAGGTTTGCGGAAGAAATATTTCCTTCCTTGTTGTGAGTAAAACTCTTCCAATTATGAGTTTAAGTTGCAGATTTCAAAAATTTTATCTCCAAAGATATCCTGCAAACTCTATGGTTATAATAGGTTAATCAGGTGCTAGCGTTTAGGTCAGAATATTTGTTGATATGTGCTTGTTTCCTTTTTTGTTGAAAAGTTATTTCCTCTGGGAAATCTGCATTTTCCACAGGGGTATGTGTGTTTCTGCGGATTATTGACACTCCATTTATCTGCACCTATCACTGTGTGTACCTTCTATTTGCCAATCACATTCGCTAGGCATTTATGCTTCTTCTTCGCATTTAATTCTTTTGGGACTTTTCGTCATCAAAAGCTCGCGTTGTACTTTGTCAGTCTATATATGACTGCTTGGAAAATTATTGAGAAACTTAGGTAGCATTCACTTTTTAGTGAAGGAGAAAATATGCGTGGTACTGAATGAACCGTTTTGTTGTTTTCAATACACAACCAACGTGAATGTTTAGCGGAGTTAACCAGACGATTACCTTTTCAGCATGAATGTAAACTGTGATTATACAGTGATATTTGTGGATTTCTCTATGACGGGATTTGTGAGTTTTGTGAGTAAAATCTTAATTGAACTGTGCTTTTTGTAGATCAATGAATGTTTAGTTTTGTTGTGTTTATTAGTATTACGTTACACATGCCTAAAATGTGTAGACACTTTCTAGCATCAATCTGACGATATTTTCCTGCGATATAATTGCAGAATGAGGAGTCAAAATTATGGAAAATAGTGTCGGTATAGATGTCTGGAAGTAGTAAGTACTGCCAGATAATCGGATCTCACTGTCCAGGTGGATAGAGATGTATAACTCATTTTTATTACTGATATTGACATTTGACGTAGTACGGTCTCATCGCTCTATTGATACTTGGAGATACAATGTGTTAAATTATACTACCTACAAATTGCATAACGTAGCGAATGTTTTCTTGTCGGCAATTGAATGAGAAACGAGTTTGAACAAGTCGATCCATGCGTGAGTGACGTACTGACGGAGATAGTGAGCCTGTGAGTCCTCCATTGTGGATGTTGATTTATATCAGTATTTTTGTGTATTTCCTCCATGAATTTGCACCATGTTCTAATCCTGTGTTTGTTACTCTGTAGATTAGCCAAAAGGGAGTTGCTGTGAATTAATGTAGTACTGTATTCTTGTATCAGGGCTATGTATATTGTTACGAGATATCTGAAAGCAAACCTTTGGATTCATTATGGATTAATGAAGAATTATTGAATTACGTTTAAGAGATAATTTGCTATAGATGTGCGCCTGTATATCCCGTTTGGAATGATTGGGTATTGTTATAATTTTGCCAGCGGAATATCATTCCAAATACAATCTAGATAACAGAAACAGAATGTGTGAATCATAAAATGCATTTAAAATAATTTTCCTCTGTTTCTAGTGATAGTGTACCGTAGGAGCTATTAGTTCATATACAGTATCCTCCGCTCTGCTGTAGTGTACCTCGTATCTATAACGGGACATCTGTATTATCTGGGGCGGAATATGTCTTGCTTCACACTCTTAGTATTTTTCCATTGCTATAAAATTTTGAATAATTTGATTACGATGAACGGCCAATTTAAGGAATTTATACTTGCTTTCCCTTTGCTAAATACTTGTAACATCTTAGTGCAGCAGAATAATTGCTTTAGTATGCGTCTATGTGTACGTAAACAATATAACACGTGTGAATAACCGACGTAAATGGTATGTTGCGGCTAAAGTTACTATGTATATATTGCTCAAAAACTGGAGTAGACTGACCGAAATAACTTGTGTTTTACAGTGCATATAGATCGAATTAATTTCTCGATGAATTTGTTGACTATCAATTACGGTGTACAACATTATCTCTTTGATACTTTGGGGAAACATTTCTGTGAATATCCCCGTAGTACTTGAGGCACAATATTCATCCTAGGGGAGCCATGTTTCTATTCTAATATAAAAAAGGTGTATCAAATCACCATGGTCTTACTTGGTAAGAAAAGTATTTTTATCATGCATTTTATTTACAGTTATACTGATTCAGTAGGTGATTAATCCGCCGATCTGTGAGAACTGAATTGGTGGTCCCTAGCTTAGTCTGTTATTCGATGTACTTGTTCGTTATTTATCGGTATTCATGAATTGGAAATATCTTGTTTATTATTTGTACGTTGGCCACATTGATGTTAATACGTTTTTATATCCGTTTTGTTGTTCTCTATTCCCTGAGTACCGATACGTAGAGCAACATTTTGTACCTTTGGACGCTGTAAATACTGATGCAATCCGAACTTTTAGGTAAAGAATAATATTAATTGAATAATTTAGGGAACTGAATACTTATTGATCATAATGTTATGGTATATATGAAAAACCGGATTAGATTATAATTATTTTACAGTGTTAATCTGACAGTAATTTCTGCAGGCGCATTTCCGATGTAAGCAGTCAGAAGGAAGCATTCTTGTGCCAAGAGTGTTTGTAGAAGCAGGATGTATAGGTAGAAGAAGAAAACTGAATATTTAGGTGAGTAAAGATGACTTTTTCATTTCCTTTCATTTAACTTCCTGATATATATACCAGGTGGCCCTCGAACGCCGTACTTTCTTCGTATAAATGTACTGCATGCATAACTGATGATTGGGATGTCTACCTACTGATTTTCACAGGGGCACTTTACCTAGCGTGTAGGTGACCCTGGAATATGAAAAGAAAGGAACGGGATTGTCGCTCGCAGCATGTTTCGCAGCGCTGCCGGTCTAATGCACCCCTTGCATTAGTAAACCTCCTTTTACACCGCACAATTCTAGGCTGGTGTATGGTAAGGCCGCGCTATATTTGCTGCCTGCATATCGTCAGTGGGTAGTGCGTTCAGCAGCGACGAATACACAGACATTAATTTAATTTGGACAACCTGGTCGGAATGCATCTAAAGCTCTAAACAGACGTCTGCCCTCTACACACGTATTTCGCCGAACAAAATTAGTTTTTCTTTTCATACAAGAAACTCTTTTATCGAGTGGAATGGCAACACGTGTATAAATGAATAAGGAAATTTGCTTTTCTGCAATTCTGGCGTATTTACAAACAGTAGCGGCAATTTACTGTTCGTAAATATGCCAAAATGCAGAAAAGGAAATTTAATGACTCTTTAATTTATACTCGTGTAGAAATTCCACTCGATAAAAGAGTTGTTTTTATGAAACAAAAACTAATTCTGTTCGGCGAAATACGTGTGTAGAAGGCAAGACGTCTATTTGAATCTTGGGCTGCATTCCGAGGAGGGTGTCCAAATTAAAATAATGTCTGTGAATTCGTCGGTGCTGAACGCACTACCCACTGACGATATGCAGGCAGCAAATACAGCGCGGCTGTACCATACACTAGCCTAGAACTGTGCGGTGGAAAAGGAGGTTTACTAATGCTCAGGGGTGCATTAGACCGGTAGCGCTGAGGACCATAGTGCGAGCGACAGTTCCGTTGTTATCTCTTCATATTCTAAAGTAACCTGCCCTCTGGCCCTAGGGGCTCTGAACTTTGGAGCGTGGGTTGGCGACCACGGGGCCCTTAGCTGAGTCCTGGCATTGCTTCCACTTACTTGTGCCAGGCTCCTCACTTTCGTCTATCCTATCCGACCTCACTTGGTCAACTCTTGTTCTTTTCCGACCCCGACGCTCTTATGTTTGCGAGGGCTAGGGAGTCTTTCATTTTCATGCCCTTCGTGGCCCTTGTCTTCGTTTGGCCGATATCTTAATTTTTTCGAAGTGTTGGATCCCTTCCATTCTTTCTCTGTGATTAGTATTATATAGAGTATGGTTGCTTAGTTGTACTTCCTCTTAAAACAATAGTCACCACCACCACGCGCTTGTCTGTCTTATTTACGAGGATTTAATCTTTCCGTTCCAATCTTAAAAACCTGAAGGTTTTAAGGCATCATGTAATAAAGTTCATTGTGTGTGAACATATACATTGAATGCTTGTCAATTTATTGGCAGGCTTATATAATCCACCAGATTCCAAATAAGGAGAACATACAGTGGCACGTGAATGAGAGAATATTGAATGTAATGACGTGTTGCTTTGAGTACGCATCCGAGTCATTTATCTTGCTGAGATATTCTTTATCTGCATTATGTTGTACAACATTGTCTAATTTGAACTGGTTGAAATAATTCATTGTATATCCGAATGTTCCTATTACCATAATATATACTCCTAGGACAGTCGGTATGGTGTTCTGATACAACATATATCTATAACTTCAGCAATGTGTTAAACGGAAAGACCACCTTATCACCCTGGACGTAACAATTATACGGATATAGTAGTTCGTTTTTAGGTGATAGTGTTACTGCTAGACTATGACCGGTGTAGTCTGAAGTTAGAGCTAGTATTTAGTCTTTCCTTACATACAGTACCTAGTGATTTCCTCTTCATTTGTGTGAATCACTTCATCAGCTTTATATCAAATACCTGAAGTATTACTTCAAAGAACTAGTATTATAACTGAGTATAGTTCAGTCTGTGTGATTCACAATTATAGACGTTGCTTTGGAATGAATTCACAATTTTAGTCTACCTTCAATGTTGAGAATATTGTGAAGAGCTCACCCAAGCGGAACCATCGAAGAATAGATGTATCAATCACATTACCTTGCTACTGTGGTATGCATGTAAACGTTTTCGGAAGGGATATGTAATTCCTTGCTGTGTGGAAAACTCTTCCAATTATGAGTCTAAATTGCAAATTTGAAGAAGTTTATCTCCAAAGATATTCTCCCAATTATATGTTTATAATAAGTTATTCAGGTGCTAGCGTTCAAGTCAGAATATTTGTTGATATGTGTTTGTTCCCTTTTTTGTGTTGAAAAGTTATTTTCTCTGGGAAATCTATATTATCCGCAGGGGTATGTGTGTTTATGCGGATTATTGACACTGCATTTACTTTCACCTATCACTGTGAGTACCTTTCAATTTGCCAATCACATTAGTTAGGCATTTATTGCTTCTTCTTCGAATTTAATTCTTTTGAGACTTTTCGTCACCAAAACCTTGCGTCTATATTTGACTTCTTGGAAAATTATTGACAAATTTACGTAGCATTCACTTTTCAGCGAAGGAGAAAATATGCGTGGTACTGAATGAACCGTTATTGGAGGTTGCTTTCAATAAACAAACAACGTGAATGCTTAGCGGAATTAAACAGACTATTACCTTATCAGCATGAAATGTAAACTGTAATTATACAGTGATATTTGTGGAATTCTCTATGACGGGATACATGCTAGAGTACGTTGATTCTAGTTCGAAGTTTTGGCTAGTGTTTAGACCTTCATTACTCATAGTAGTTAGTATTAGACTGTTTACTTTTCCGAATTTCTTGATAATTTCTTACTCTGTGTTGTTTATTTTCGCACATTAATAGTACTGTATTATTTATTAGAACATTAGGTCTATGCCTTTCTCGTCACTGTGGTCGTCGTTAATAAAAACGGAAGAAAGTCTACTTGTATGCGTCCCTGATACTCAACATTTGAATTCGACTATGCTTTATTCCAAGCTGTTTGTGAGAAAAGTGAAACGGAATGTTGTCTTTAATTAATATTTTGTGTAACAATTATGATTAGTGAACATGACATGTAGTACATGCCTGAAATGTGTGGAACATTTGCAGAATTAATCTGTGATAATTTCTGTGAGGTCCGATGCGAGACTGATTAACGAAAAAGACGAATTCTAGCTTCAGTACGAAATTCCGAACGTGGGACATCCTACCAGGGAATTTGTTCTCACCGTTTACGTTCGGAGAATTGCATTATTAGTTTATTTTAACTGATACCTCCATTTGATTACGCCGGGGAAGAGAGCCCAAATGATTCGTGAGTAAATGACTATTGATATCTATTTTGCTGTGTAATTCCTCCATGAATTGGTGTCATATTTGAGTACCTGTCAATGTGTGGATTCGCCAAATCGATGTTGTCTCTGAATGAATACGCCTAGTATACTGTTGTATGAGTAGTGAATACTTTTATGGAAACTTATAAAATAAAAACCTTTTGAAGCATTGATCATTAGAAGAAAAGTTAAAAGTTCTGTTGCTATTCAGGAGCGCATGTAAACGCCCTTCAAAGAAAGACGTGATTTGTTATTGCTTTGCTAATATAATTTCAACTTAATATAGCAGATATGGTACATGTGAATCTTGAAAGATTTCTTTTAATTGTATGTTTTTAATGTATTGTATCATGTGTTTCTAGTGATTGTATATGAGTAATTAGTTCATATTTGCTTCTTCTCCGTTTTACTGAACCTTGTGAATTTCCACTGGACATATATATTACCTGAGGTGGTATCAGTTGTGCTTCGCACTATTGAAAATCTTTTCACTGACATGTACAAATTTAGAATAACAACTACAGCGTAGTTTGAAAATTAATCCTGCCATTTCTTGTGCTAAATACTTGTAATATCCTAGTGCACCTGCATTGTTGTTTTAGTGTCTGTCAACGTACACGTAAATAACGTGTATTTTAAGAAAGGTGGCATGTTACGTTTAAATTTTCTATGTGCACCTTGCTAAAATGTATATCATACTAATCGTAATAATTAGTGCTTTACAGTGCATATAGAACGTAGTTATATAGTGCTGCATTTCTGGACTATAAATTATGGTTTTTAACAGAGTCTCCTATCAAACATTGGGGGAATTTTCGGTGAACGCCCATGTTTACTAGAAACTCTACATTTTTGCCTAGGCAAAATAGTCTCTATTCTATCCGAAGAAGATATCTTACGTGGAAAAATAACTTTATCTCTCAGAGAACTTTTCTGTTATACTAATGTATTTGGTGATTTGTCTGCTGCCATCTGGGATCATTATATCGGGGTTCCTATCTTAGTCAGTTACTATATGTACTTGTTCTTGTTCGCTTCTTTATTGGTGTGCAAGATTCAGAAATAGCTTGGTCTATATTCGTTGTTGGACACTTTGATGTTAATTAGTCTTTATATCCGTTGTCTGCTGTTATCTACTACCTGTTCGTCTATACCTACAACAATCGTTTGTACCATCCTACGGTGTAGATTTCGTTGCACAGCCGTATGTGTACGTTAATTAACGACCGGCTCTTTGAAACAATATTATTAATTAAATTTTGTATGACCTTAAATAGTTAGTGACCATAAGTGTATGGCACGTATCGACAGCTGGGTTTAGTGTATATAGTTATTATCCAGTTTTAATTTGACAACAATTCTCACAGGTGCTATTTTCAACATCAGCATCAAAACGAAGAATTCGTGTGCCAGAAGGGATTATGGAAGCAGCATATATTTAGCTATAAGGTGAAGAATCTATATTTAGGTGAGTAAGGATGTTTTTATCATTTCCTTTATTTTCAATTCCTTACATTTTTAATCGCTGTAGTTCGCTCTCACCATTCTACTCACATTTCCAGGTAATATGTGTGCCGTCGTACTAGGGAATATTTGCAATATATGGCGAAAGATGAAATGCCGACAAGCTAAAGAAGCCGCAAGCGCGTCCAGAACTGTCCAGCCGTGAGAGATGCGTGGAGAGATGTATAAAGCTGTATGCAGAGAAGGGAGCCTGATCTTTTTCGTGAGTAGACGCCATTTACCATCATCTATCTCGTGTCTTACTTCAATGAATTCGTGTTACATGTGAGTATCTCTCAATCTGTGTGATTCGCAAATTTGAGATGTTTGCTTTAAATGAATGCACTTCTTTACCTAGTTACACTGTTGAGAATATGGTTACGATCTCTCCTACAGCTAACCTATGAAAAGAGAAAAAAATTATTGTACCTTGTTACTGTGGTATGCATGTTAACGTTTCCGGAAGGAATATTTCCCTCCTTGCTGTGAGGAGAACTATTCCAATTATGAGTTTAATTTGCAGATCTGAAGAATGATATCTCCAAAGGTGTTCTGCCAACTGTATGGTTATAATAATTTATCCAGGTGCTAGCGTTCAAGTCAGAATATTTTTTGATATGTGTTTGTTCCCCTTTCGTGTTGAGAAGTTATTTTCTCTGGGAAATCTGTATTTCTCACAGTTTTATGTGTGTTTTGTACGGATTATTGACACTCCATTTACTTGCACCTATCACTGTGTGTACCTTTCAATTTGCCAATCACATTCGCTAGGCATTTATTGCTTCTTCTTCGAATTTAATTGTTTTGGGACTTTTCGTCAGCAAAAGCTCGCGTTGTACTTTGTCGGTCTACTTTTGACTGCCTGGAATATTATTGACAAATTTAAGTAAGAATTCACTTTTTAGTGAAGGAGAAAACATACATGGTACTGAATGAACCGTTATTGAAGGTAATAGCATGTTGCTTTGAATACACAAACAAAGTGAATGTTTAGAGGAGACTTTCTGTATCTGTATTTTCTTATGGAAAATTATCTACTTTGTACTTCTTTGAAATAATTCTATGTATTTTAACTCTATTTCCCATAACATAATGTACATTCCTGGGACAATCGTGTTGATATTCCGAAACAAAATCCTTCTATCACAATATCAATGTGTTAACCAGACGATTACCCTGATACCCTGCATTTGAATTAAATATGTTTTGTTCCAATGTGTTTGTGAGTAAAATGAAACCGAATGTTTTAATTCATTAATACATTGTGTAGCAATTATTATTACCGAATATGTAGTACATGCCTAAAATGTGTAGAATAATTGCAGAATTAATCTGAGAATGTTTCTGTCAGAACCGATTCGAGACTGATTAATGGAAAGTACGATTACTATCTTCAGTATATAATTCTGAACCTTGGGCATCCTGGCAGCTGAAGTGTTGAGAATGTGGGTACGAACTCGCCCGAAGCGAACCATTGAAAACAGAAAATATTTTATTGTACCTTGCTGCTGTGGTATGCATGTAAACGTTTTCGGGAGGAATATTTCCTTCCTTGTTGTGAGGATAACTCTTCCAATTACGAGTTTAAATTGCAGATTTGAAGAATTTTATCTCCAAAGATATCCTGCAAACTCTATGTTTATAATAGGTTATTCAGGTGCTAGCTTTTATGTCAGAATATTTGTTGATATGTGTTTGTTCCCTTTTTTGTTGAAAAGTTATTTCCTCTGGGAAATGTGTGTTTTCCACAGGGGTATGTGTGTTTATGCGGATTATTGACACTCCATTTACCTGCACCTATCACTGTCTGTACCTTTCAATTTGCCAATCACATTCGCTAGGCGTTTATTGCTCCTTCTTAGAATTTAATTCTTTTGGGACTTTTCGTCACCAAAAGCTCGCGTTGTACTTTATCAGTCTATATTTGACTGGTTGGAAAATTATTGACAAATTTACGTAGCATTCACCTTTTGGTGAAGGAGTAAATATGCGTGGTACTGAATGAACCGTTATTGACGGTAATAACATGCTGCATTCAATTCACAACCAACGTGAATGTTTATGGGAGTTAACCAGACGATTACGTTATCAGCATGAATGTAAAGTGTTATTATACAGTGATATTTGTGGTTTTCTCTATGACGGGATTTGTGAGTTTTGTGAGTAAAATCTTAACTGAACTGTGCTTTTTGTAGATCAATGAATGTTTAGTTTTGTTGTGTGTATTATTATTACGTTACACATGCCTAAAATGTGTAGACACTTTCTAGCATCAATCTAACGATATTTTCGTGCGATATAATTGCAGAATGAGGTGTCAATATTATGAAAAATAGTGTCGGTATAGAAGTCTGGAAGTAGTAAGTACTGCCAGATAATCGGATCTCACTGTCCTGGATGATAGAGATGTATAACTCATTATTATTACATATATTTACATTTGATGTAGTACGGTCTCATCGCTCTATTGATACTTGAGGATACAGTGTGTTAAATTAAACTACCTACAAACTGCATAACGTAGCGAATGTTTTCTTGTCGACAATTGAATGAGAAACGAGATTGATCAAGTCGATCCATGCGTGAGTTGCCTGTGAATTAATGTAGTAGTGTATTCGTGTATCAGGGCTGTGTATATTGTTACGAGATATCTGAAAGCAAACCTTTGGATTGGTTATGGATTAATGACGAATTATTGAATTACGTTTAAGAGATAATTTGCTATAGATGTGCGCCTGTATATGCCGTTTGGAATGATTGGTTTTTTGTTATGGTTTTGTCAGCGGAATATCATTCCAAATACAATATAAATAGCAGAAACAGAATGTGTAAATCATAAAATGCATTTCAAATAATTTCCTTCTGTTTCTAGTGATAGTGTACCGTAGGAGCTATTAGTTCATATACAGTATCCTCCGCTCTGCTGTAGTGTACCTCGTATCTATAACGGGACATCTGTGTTATCTGAGGCGGAGTATGTCTCGCTTCACACTCTTAGTATTTTTTCCATTGCTATAAAATTTTGAATAATTTGAATACGATGAACGGCCAGTTTAAGGAATTTATATTTGCTTTCTCTGTGCTAAATACTTGTAACATCTTAGTGCAGCCGTATAATTGCTTTGGTATGCGTCTACGTATACGTAAATAATATAACACGTGTGAATAACGTACGTAAATGGTATGTTACGACTAAAGTTACTATGTATATATTGCTCAAAAACTGGTGTATACTGACCGTAATAACTTGCGTTTTACAGTGCATATAGATCGAATTTATTCCACGATGAATTTGTTGACCATTAATTACGTTGTACAACATTATCTCTTTGATACTTTGGGGAAAGATTTCTGTGAATATCCCCGTAGTACTTGAGGCACAATATTCATCCTAGGGGAGCCATGTTTCTATTCTAATATAAAAAAGGTGTATCACATCACCATGGTCTTACTTGGAAAGAAAAGTTTTTTTATCATGCATTTTATTTACAGTTATACGGATTCAGAAGGTGATTAATCCGCCCATCTGAGAGAACTGAATTGGTGGTCCCTACCTTAGTCTGTTATTCGATGTACTTGTTCGTTATTTATTGGTATTCATGAATTGGAAATATCTTGGTTTATTATTTGTACGTTGGCCACATTGATGTTAATACGTTTTTATATCCGTTTTGTTGTTCTCTATTCCCTGAGTACCGATACGTAGAGCAACATTTTGTATTTTTGGACGCTGTAAATATTGATGCACATCCGAACTTTTAGGTAAAGTAACGACCGGCCTTCTGGAAAGAATAAAATGAATTGAATAATTTAGGGCACTGAATATTTATTGATCATAATTTTATGGTACATATGAAAAACCGGATTAGATTATAATTATTTTACATTGTTAATCTGACAATACTTTCTGCAGGCGCTTTTCCGACGTAAGCAGTCAGAAGGAAGCATTCTTGTGCCAAGAGTGTTTGTAGAAGCGGGATGTATAGGTAGAAGAAGAAAACTGAATATTTAGGTGAGTAAAGATGACTTTTTCATTTACTTTCATTTAACTTCCTGATATATATACCAGATGGCCCTCGAACGCCGTACTATCTACTGGTTAATGGGATGTCTACCTACTTATTTTCACAGGGGGACTTTTCCCAGCGGGTAGGTGACGTTGGAATATGAAGAGAAAAGAATGGGATTGTCGCTCGCAGCATGTTTCTCAGCGCTGCCGGTCTAATGCACCCCTTGCATTAGTAAACCTCCTATTACACCGTAGAGTTCTAGGCTGGTGTATGGTAAGGCTGCGCTATATTTGCTGCCTGCATATCGTCAGTGGGTAGTGCGTTCAGCAGCGACGAATACACAGCATTATTTTAATTTGGACAACCTAGTCGGAATGCATCCAAAGCTCTAAACAGACGACTGCGCTCTACATACGTATTTCGCCGAACAAAATTAGTTTTTCTTTTCATACAAGAAACTCTTTTATCGAGTGGAATGGCTACACGTGTATAAATGAGTAAGAAAATTTGCGTTTCTTCATTTCTGGCGTATGTACAAACAGTAGCGGCGATTTACTGTTCGTAAATACGCCAAAATGCAGAAAAGGAGATTTAATGACTTTTTAATTTATACGCGTGTAGAAATTCCACTCGGTAAAAGAGTTGTTTTTATGAAACAAAACCTAATTCTGTTCGGCGAAATACGTGTGTAGAAGGCAGACGTCTGTTTGAAGCTTCAGCTGCATTCCGAGGAGGGTGTCCAAATTAAAATAATGTCTGTGAATTCGTCGGTGCTGAACGCACTACCCACTGACGATATGCAGGCAGAAAATACAGCGCGGCTGTACCATACACCAGCCTAGAACTGTGCGGTGGAAAAGGAGGTTTACTAATGCATTCGACCGGTAGCGCTGAGAACCATAGTGCGAGCGACAGTTCCGTTGTTATCTCTTCATATTCTAAAGTAACCTGCCCTCTCGCAGTAGTGCCCCTATGAAAATCAGTTAGGAGATATCCCATTCAAAACTTATGCATGCGGGACATTTATAAGTAGAAAGTACGGCGTTGGGGAGCCACCTGGTATATTTGCTGTATTACGCTCTTACCACTGTACTTATACTTCCAGCAAATATGTGCGCCAACGTACAACGGAACAAATACAAAAATATTGTGAATTTTGAAATGTCGACAAGCTACAGAATTAGCTAGCGTGTCCAGATCTGTCCAAGCGTGAGTGATGGATGGAGTAATGTACAGACCTGTAACCAGAGAAGAGAGACTGATCATTTTCGTGAGTTGAAGCCATTTGATAACATCTATCTTGTGTCTTTCTCCAAAGTATACCCCCTGTGGGTGGGGGCGGTAGAATAACACCCACGGTATTCCCTGCCTGTCGTAAGAGGCGACTAAAAGGGGCCCTAGGGGCTCTGAACTTTGGAGCGTGGGTTGGCGACCACGGGGCCCTTAGCTGAGTCCTGGCATTGCTTCCACTTACTTGTGCCAGGCTCCTCACTTTCATCTATCCTATCCGACCTCACTTGGTCAACTCTTGTTCTTTTCCGACCCCGACGCTCTTATGTTTGCGAGGGCTAGGGAGTCTTTCATTTTCACGCCCTTCGTGGCCCTTGTCTTCCTTTGGCCGATATCTTAATTTTTTCGAAGTGTCGGATCCCTTCCATCTTTCTACTGTGATTAGTATTATATAGAGTATGGTTGCTTAGTTGTACTTCCTCTTAAAAGAATAGTCACCACCACCATCACCGAAACACTTGCATTATATTTGAGTATCTCTCAATGTGTGTGATTCACAAATTGTAGGTGTTTGTTTTGAATTAATGCAGTTCTTAACTTAGCTGCAGTGTTGAGAATATCGTTACGAACTTGCCCAAAACCAATCCATTGAAAATAGAAGTATAGTGTATTGTACGTGGCTGCTATGGTATTCATGTAAATTCATTCGGAAAGATTATGAGCATATTCTCTTCCTCGCTGTGTGAAATAACCTTCCAATTAAGAGATATTTTTGCACGCACACAACTAACGTGAATGTTCAGCGGAGTTAACCAGACGATTACCTTATCAGCATGAATGTAAACTGTGATTATACAGTGATATTTGTGGATTTCTCTATGGCGCGATTGATGCCAGAGTACGTTGATTCTAGTTCGAATTTGTGGCTATTGTTTAGACCTTCATTACTCATAGTTGTTAGTATTAGACTGTTTGATTTTCCGAATGACTTGAAAATTTCTTACCCTGTGTTTTTTTCTTTTCCCACATTAATAGTACTTTAATATTTATTAGAACATTAGGTCTATGTCTTTCTCGTCACTGTGGTCGTCGTTAATAAAAAGAGACGAAAGTCTACTTGTAAGCGTCCCCGGTACTCTACATTTGAATTCGATTATGTTTTATTCCAAGCTGATTGTGAGAAAAGTGAAACGGAATGTTGTCTTTAATTAAAATTTGGTGTAACAATTATGATTATTGAATATGATATGTAGTACATGCCTGAAATGTGTGGAACATTTGCAGAATTAATCTGAGGATATTACTGTGAGGTCCGATGCGAGACTGATTTATGAAAAAGACGAATTCTAGTTTCAGAACGAAATTCTGAACGTTTGCCATCCTATCAGGGAATTTGTTCTCAATTTTTACGTTCGGAGAATTGCATTATTAGTTTATTTTCACTGATACCTCCATTTGATTAAGCCGGAGAAGAGAGCCCAAATGATTCGTGAGTAAATGACTATTCATATCTATTTTGATGTGTACTTCGTCCATGAAATGGTGTCATATTTGAGTACCTGTCAATGTGTGGATTCGCCAAATCGATGTTGTCTCTGAATGAACACGCCTAGTATACTGTTGTATGAGTGTAGTGAATACTTTTATGAAAACTTATAAAAGGAAAACCTTTTGATGCATTGATCATTAGAAGAAGATTTAAAAGTTCTGTTGCTATTCAGGAGCGCATGTAAACGCCCTTCAAAGAAAGACGTGATTTGTTAGTGCTTTGCTAATATAATTTCAACATAATATAGCAGATATGGTACGTGTGAACCTTAAAAGATTTCTTTTAATTGTATGTTTCTAATGTATTGTATCATGTGTTTCTAGTGATAGTATATGAGTAATTAGTTCATATTTGCTTCTTCTCCGTGGTACTGAACCTTGTGCATTTCTACTGGACATATATATTACTTGAGGTGGCATCTGTTGTGCTTCGCACTATTGAAATTCTTTTCATTGACATGTAGAAATTTAGAATAATAACTATCAGCGTAGTTTGAAAATTAAACCTGCCATTTCTTGTGCTAAATACTTGTAACATCCTAGTGCACCAGCATTATTGTTTTAGTGTCTGTCAACGTACACGTAAATAACTGAACACTTACAGTATGCGTATTTTAAGAAAGGTGGATTGTTACGTTAAAATTTTCTATGTACACCTGGCTAAAATGTTTATCATACTAATCGTAATAATTAGTGCTTTACAGTGCATATAGAACGTAGTTATATAGTGCTGAATTTCTGGACCATAAATTATGTATTTCAACAGAGTCTCCTATCAAACATTGGGGGAATTTTCGGTGAACGCCCAAGTTTACTAGAAACTATACATTGTTGCCTAGGCAAAATAGTCTCTATTCTATCCGAAGAAGCTATCTTACGTGGAAATATAACTTTATCTCTCATAGAACTTTTCTGTTATTCTAATGTATTTGGTGATTTGTCGGCTGCCATCTGGGATCATTATATCGTGGTTCCTAACTTAGTCAGTTACTATATGTACTTGTTCTTGTTCGCTTCTTTATTGGTGTGCACGATTCTGAAATACCTTGGTCTATATTCGTTGTTGGACACTTTGATGTTAATTAGTCTTTATATCCGTTGTCTGCTGTTATCTACTACCTGTTCGTTTATACCCACAGCAATCGTTTGTACCTTCCTTCGGTGTAGATTTCGTTGCACAGCCGTATGTGTACGTTAATTAACGACCGGCTCTTTGAAACAATGTTATTAATTAAATTTAGTATGACCTTAAATCGTTAGTGACCTTAAGTGTGTGGCACGTATGGAAAGCGGTGTTTAGTGTATGTAGTTATTATCCAGTTTTAATTTGACCACAATTCTCACAGGTGCTATTTCGAACATCAGCATCAAAACGAAGAATTCCTGTGCCAGAAGGCATTATGGAAGCAGCATATATTTAGCTATAAGGTGAAGAATCTATATTTAGGTGAGTAAGGATATTTTTATCATTTCTTTTATTTTCAATTCCGTACATTTTTAATCGCTGTAACTCGCTTTCACCATTCTACTCACATTTCCAGGTAATATGTGTGCCGTCGTACTACGGGAAATTTGCAAAGTATGGCGAATGATGAAATGTCGACAGGCTAAAGAAGCTACAAGCGCGTCCTGAACTGTCCAGCCGTGAGAGATTGGTGGAGAGATTTATAAAGCTGTAACCAGAGAAGAGAGCCTGATCATTTTCGTGAGTAGAAGCCATTTTACCATCATCTATCTCGTGTCTTACTTCAAGGAATTCGTGCTACATGTGAGTATCTCTCAATCTTTGTGATCCACAAATTGTAGATTTTGGTTTTCAATGAATACACATCCTTACCTAGCTACACATATGAGAATGTGGTTACGAGCTCTCCTAAAGCGAACCTTTGAAAACAGAAAATATTTTATTGTATCTTGCTGCTGTGGTATGCATGTAATCGTTTTCGGAAGGAATATTTCCTTCCTTGCTGTGAGGACAACTTTTCCAGTTATGAATTACGTTGCAGATTTGAAGAGATTGATCTCCAAAGACATTCTGCCAACTGTACGGCTATAATAAGTTATTCAGGTGCAGCGTTTACTTCAGAATATTTGTTGATATGTGTTTGTTCCCTTTTGTGTTGAAAAGTTATTTCCTATGGGAAATATGTATTTCTCGCATGGGTATGTGTGTTTGTACGGATTATTGCCACTCCATTAACTAGCACCTATGGCTGTGTGCAACATTCATTTTGACAATCACCTTCGCTTTGCATTTATTGCTTCTTCTTCGATTTTAATTAATTTGGGGCTTTTGGTCACCAAGAACGCGCGTTGTACTTTGTCAAAGTATATTTGACTGCTTGGAAAATTATTGACAAATTTACGTAAGCATTCACTTTGCAGTGAAGTAGAAAATGTACGTGGTACTGAATGAACCGTTGTTGAGGGTAATAACTGGTTGCTTTCAATAGACAACCAACGTGAATGTTTAGCTGAGACTTTCTTGATCTGCATTTTCTTATAGAAAACTATCTATTTTGAACTGGGACTATCGTGTTGATAATCCAACACGAAATACTTCTATCATATTTTCAATGAATTAACCAGACGATTACCTTATCAGCGTGAATGTAAACTTTGATTATACAGTGTTATTTGTGGATTTCTCTATAAGGGGATTCATGCTGGAGTACTTTGGTTCTAGTTCGAAATTTTGTCTAGTGTTTAGACTTACTTCATTACTCATAGTAGTTAGTATTAGACTGTTTGCTTTTCAGAATGACTTGGAAATTTCTTTGCCTATGTTGTTCCTTTTCCCACATTAATAGTACTGTAATATTTATTAGAAAATTTGGTCTATGTCTTGCTCGTCACGGTGGTCGTCGTTAATAAAAAGAGACGAAAGGCTACTTGTACGCATCCCTGATACTCTACATTTGAATTCTACTATGTTTTATTCCAAGCTCTGTGTGCGAAAAATGAAACGGAATGTTGTCTTTAATTATTATTTTGTGCAACAATTATGATTAGTGAATGTGTAGTACATGCCTGAAATGTGTATAATATTTTTAGAATTATTTTGAGAAATTTTCTCTGAGATCCGATGCGAAACTGAATGGTGAAAAAGTCGACTTCTAGCTTCAGTACGAAATTCTGAACGTGGTACACCATACCAGAGGATTTTTTCTCAATGTTTACGTTCGCACAACTCACAGATACATCCATTTGGTTTAGCCGGAGAAGAATGCCCAAATGATCCGCGACTAAATGACTATTCATATCTATTTTGCTGTTTATTTCCTCCATGAATTGGTGTCATATTGGAGTAACTGTCAATGTGTGGATTCGCCAAATTGTTGTTGTCTCTGAATTAATACACCTAGCATAGTGTTGTTTAAGTGCAGTGAATATTTTTATGAACACTTATAAAAGGAAAACCTTATGATGCATTGATGATTAGAAGAAGAG
This sequence comes from Anabrus simplex, assembly GCF_040414725.1. Taxonomy (NCBI): domain Eukaryota; kingdom Metazoa; phylum Arthropoda; class Insecta; order Orthoptera; family Tettigoniidae; genus Anabrus; species Anabrus simplex. Next base: position 347,858,070 of record NC_090269.1, on the reverse strand, counting down.
TTAAAAGTTCTGTTGCTATTCAGGAGCGCATGTAAACGCCGTTCGGAATGAAGTGATTTGTTATTGCTTTGCTAATATACTTTCAACTTAATAGTACATGTGAACCATAAAGATTTCTTGTAATGCACGGTTGAGAATATGGTTACGAACTTTCCCAAAGCGAACCATTGAAAAGAGAAAATATGTTATTGTACCTTGCTGTGGTATGCATGTAAACGTTTTCGGAAGGAATATTTCCCTCATTGCTGTGAGGACAACTTTTCCAATTAATTTGCAGACTTGAAGAAATTGATCACCAAAGATATTCTGCCCACTATACGGCTATAATAGTTCATTCAGGTGCTAGCGTTTACTTCTGAATATTTCTTGATATGTGTTTGTTCCCTTTTGGGTTGAAAAGTTATTTCCCTTGCGAAATCTGTATTTCTCACATGGGTATGTGTATTTGTACGAATTTTTGACACTCCGATTACTAGCACCTACCACTGTGTGTACCTTTCATTTGACAATCACCTTCGCTTTACATTTATTGCTTCTTCTACGAATTTAATTATTTTGGGGCTTCTGGTCTGCAAAAAACCGCGTTGTACTTTGTCAAAGTATATTTGACTGCTTGGAAAATTATTGACAAATTTAGGAAAGCATTCACTTTTTAGTGAAGGAGAAAATATGCGTTGTACTGAATGAACCGTTAATGAAGGTAATAACATGTTGCATTCAATACACAACCAACGTGAATGATTAGCGGAGACTTTCTGGATCTGTATTTTCTAATAGAAAATTGTCTATTTTGAACTTGTTTGAAATAATTCAATGTATTTCACTCTATTTCCCATAACATAATATACATTCCTGGGACTATCGTGTTGATATTCCAACACGAAATACTTCTATCATATTTTCAGTGAATTCACCAGACGATTACCTTATGAGCGTGAATGTCAAATTTTTTTGTACAGTGATATTTGTGGATTTCTCAATAACTGGATTCATGCTAGAGTACGTTACTTGTAGTATGGAATTTTGCTAGCGTATAGAACTTTATTACTCATAGTAGTTAGTATTGCACTGTTTACTTTTCCGAATGACTTGGAAATTTCTTGCTCTATTTTGTTTCTTTTCCCACATTAATAGTACTGTAACATTTATTAGAAAATTTGATCTATGTCTTGCTAGTCACTGTGGTCGTCGTTAATAAAAAGAGACGAAAGGCTACTTGTACGCATCCCTGATACTCTACATTTGAATTCTACTATGTTTTATTTCAAGCTGTTTGTGAGAAAAATGAAACAGAATGTTGTCTTTAATTAATATTTTGTGTAACAATTATGACTAGTGAATATGTAGTGCATGCCTGATATAAGTATAATATTTGCAGAATTATTCTGAGGAAATTTCTTTGAGATCCGATGCGAGACTGATTTATGAAAAAGTCGAATTCTAGCTTCAGTACGAAATTCTGAACGGGGGACATCATGCTAGATGATTGGTTATTAATGATTACGTTCGCAGAAGTGTATTATTAGTTTATTCTCACTGATACTTCCATTTGATTCAGCCGGAGAAGTGAGCCAAAATGATTTTGCTGTGTATTTCTTCCATGAATTGGTGTGTTATTTGATTACCTGTCAATTAGTGTATTCGCCAAATTAATGTTGTCTCTGAATTAATACTCCTAGTGTTGTATGAATGCAGTGAATATTTTTATGAACACTAATAAAAAGAAAACCTTTTGATGCATTTATCATTAGAAGAAGAATAGAATTACTGTTATTCGTTGAAAGGGCCCATGGTGAAGTAAATTACTACCTCACGCAGCTTCTAACAGGGCATATATTTCCGGAAATTCCTGTATAAAGTGGGCAGAGCGAGTGACGCAGCATGCATATACTGTGATGACACTGACGACGTATTTCACAACTTTTTGTATGCGGCCATTGGACGATTTAGAGAGGATGTGTGGAAACTTAACTAGGAGAATTGACAACAGATCATATTATTTCGGTGATGCTGCGAAACCAGGAATCCTAGGTTCGCGTGGCGGTGTACGTGGAGAACGTCCTTCGTCAAAAGAAGAAGGATTTGGAAGCATACGAACGTTCGTAAAGGAGATATGAAGAAAGAAGGCGTCTGAAAGACAAAGCACGATATCACCCTGAAGTAATACGAGAGCGGTTCCGGGGTGATGATACACATCGTGGGAAAAGGGTGTGTGGTTTTTAGTGGGTAAGAATCCCACACACTTGTGGAGTGCGGACCCTTCACAAGTGTCTTTTGAAGATTTTCCACAATCCCTCGTAAAAAAAAAAAAAAAAAAAAGAGGAGCGTATGTAAATGGCCTTCGGAAGAAAGTCATTTGTTATCGCTTTGCTGGTGGAATTACAACTTAATATAGCAGATATAGTACATGTGAATCTTGAAAGAATTTCATGTAATTGTATGTTTCTAATGTATTTTATCATGTGTTTCTAGTGATAGTGCATGAGTAATTATTTTATATTTTCTTCTGCTCTGCGGTATTGAACCTTGTGCATTTCTACTGGTCATACGTATTACCTGAGGTGGTATCTGTGGTGGTTCGCACTATTGGAATTCTTTTCATTGACATGTACAAATTTAGAATAATTTGATTTTGACTATCAGCATAATTTGAAAATTTAACCTGCCATATCTTGTGCTAAATACTTGTAACATCTTAGTGCACCCGCATTATTGTTTTAGTGTTTGTCAACGTACACGTAAATAACTGAACACTTATGTGTACTTTATGAAAAGTGGCATGTTACATTTAAATTTTCTATGTACACCTTGCTAAAATGTATATCATACTAATCGTAATAATTAGTGTTTTACAGTGCATATAGAACGTTGTTATTAAGCGCTGAATTTCTGTACCATAAATTATGGATTTCAACAGAGTTTCCTATCAAACATTGTGGGAATTTTCGGTGACCGCCCAAGTTCACTAGAAACTCTACATTGTTGTTTAGGCAAAATAGTCGCTATTCTATCCGAAGGAGCTGTCTTACGTGGAAATATAACTTTTTCCTCATAAAAGATTTTCTGTTATACTAATGTATTTGGCGATTTGTCTGCTGACATCTGGGATCATTATATCGTGGTTCCTAACTTAGTCTGTTACTATATGTACTTGTTGTTGTTCGCTTCTTTATTGGTGTGCATGATTCAGAAATACCCTGGTCCATATTCGTCGTTGGACATTTTGATATTAATTAGTCTTTATATCCGTTGTCTGCTGTTATCTACTACCTGTTCATCAATACCTACAGCAATCGTTTGTACCTTCCGACGCTGTAGATTTTGTTGCACAGCTGTATGTGTAAGTTATTTAGCATCCGGCTCTTTGAAACGATGTTATTTATTAAATTTTGTATGACCTTAAATAGTTAGCGACCATAAGTATGGAAATCGGGGCTTAGTGTATATAGTTAATATAGTGATAGTGACAACAATTCTCACAGCTGCTATTACCAACATCAGCATTCGAACGGAAGAATTCCTGTACCAGAAGTTATTAAGGAAGCAACATATATATAGCTAGAATGTGAAGAATCTAAATTTAGGTGAGTAAGGATGTCTATTTCGTTTCCTTAAATTTCACTTCCTTACATTTTTAATCGCTGTAACTCGCTCTCACCATTCTACTAACATTTCCAGGCAATATGTGTGCCGTCGTACTACGGTAAGTGTGCAAAGTATGGCGAATGATGAAATGTCGACCAGCTAGAGAAGACGCAAGCGCGTCCAGAACTGTCCAGCCGTGAGAGATGGGTGGAGAGATGTACAGAGCTGTAACCATAGAAGATAGCCTGATCATTTTCGTGATTAGAAGTCATTTCACCGTCATCTATCTCTTGTTTTACTTCAAAGAATTCGTGTTACATGTGAGTATCTGTCAATCTCTGTGATTCACAAATTGTAGATTTTTGTTTTGAATGAATGCACTTCTTTACGTAGCTAGACTGTTGAGAATATGGTTACGATCTCCCCTAAAGCGAACTATAGAAAAGAGAAATATTTTATTGTAACTTGCTGCTGTGGTACGCATGTAAACGTTTTTGGAAGGAATATTTCCTTTCTTCTTGTGAGGAATCTTCTTCCAATTATGAGTTTAATTTGCAGATTTGAAGAATTTTATCTCCAAGGATACCCTGCAAACTGTATGGATATTATAAATTATTCAGGTGCTAGGGTTTAGGTCACAATACTTGTTGATATGTGTTTGTTCCCTTTTTGTGTTGAAAAGTCATTTTCTCTGGGAAACCTGTATTTTACACAGGGGTATGTGTGTTTATGCGGATTATTGACACTCCATTTTCTAGCACCATTTCCCCGTGTGTAACTAACATTTTGCCATCACCTTCGTTAAGCAGGTATTCCTTCTTTTCCGAATTTAATTATTTTGAGGCTTTTGGTCACCAAAAATTTGCGTTGTAGTTTGTCAAAGTGTATTATGACTGCTTGGAAAATTATTGACAAATTTACGTACGCATTCACTTTTTGGTGAAGGAGAAAATATACGTGGTATTTGAATGAACCGTTATTGATGGTAATAATATGTTGCTTCAATACACTACCAACTTGAATGTTTAGCGGAGACTTTCGGGATCTGCATTGTCTTATAAAAATAATCTATTTTGAACTTGTTTGAAATAATTCAATGAATTTCACTCTATTTCCCATAACATAATATACATTCCTGGGACTATCGTGTTGATCTTCCAACACGAAATACTTCTATCAAATTTTCAATGAATTAACCAAATGATTACCCTATCAGCGTGAATGTAAACTCTAATTATACAGTGATATTTGAGGATTTATCAAAAAGGGGATTCATGCTAGAGTACTTTGATTGTTGTACGGAATTTTGGCTAGCGTTTAGATCTCCATTACTCATAGTAGTTAGTGTTGGACTGTTTACTTTTCTGAATGACTTGGATGTTTCTTGCCCTATTTCTTTTCTTTTCCCACATTAATAGTACTGTAATAGTTATTAGAACATTAGGTCAATGCATTGCTTGTCACTGTGGTCGTCGTTAATAAAATGTGACGAAAGGCTACTTGTTAGCGTCCCTGATACTCTACATTTGAATTAATTCATTATTTGCTTCCGCTCTGTGGTAGTGATCTTTGTGCTTTTCTACTGGACTTCTGAATTAGTGGAGGTGGAATCTGTGCTGCTTCGCACAACTACATTTTTTGCATTGATATAGAGAAATTTAGAATAATGTGATTTTGATTTTCTTCCAAATTTGAAAATTATACCTGCCATACCCTGAGCTAAGTATTTGTAAAATCCTAGTGCAGCAGGATATTTTATTTAGTGTCCGTCGACGTACACGTAACTAATATAACTCTTAAGTATATTTTAAGAAAAGTGGCGTATTCCGGTTAAATTTACTATGTATATCTTGCTAAAATGTATATTATACTAATCGTGATAACTTGTATTTTACAGTGCATCTAGAACGAATTTATTTAGCGCAGAATTTCTGGACCATGAATTATAGAGTAAAATGGTATCTCCTTTCATGCATTGACCCTTCGGTGATCGCCCCTTGATTACTAGAAACACAACATTTTTCCTTAGGCCGTGTTGTTTCTATTATGACAGAAGGAAATAGCACATCACCAAGATATTACTTGGGAATATAACTTTCTCTCTCATGTCATTTTTTCAGTTATTCAGATGGAGATGGTGATTTATCTGCTAACATCTGGGATCATTTTTTCGGGGTTATTAACTTAGTCTGTTATTATATGTACTTGTACTTGTTTGCTCCTTTATTGGTGTGCATGATTCGGAAATACGTTGGTTTATATTCGTTCTTTGGACACATTGATGTTAACTAGCTTCACATCCGTTGTCTGCTGTTATCTGCTACCTGGTCATCAATACCTACAGCAATAGTGTGTATCTTTCGACGCTGCAGATTTCGCGCAGAGCCGAATTTGTACGTTAATTAACGACCGGCTCTTTTAAACGATGTTATTAATTGAAGTTTGTATAACCGTAAATCGTTGGTGACCTTATGCGTATGGTAGATATGGAAATAGCGGCTTAGTGTATTTGGTTATTTTGCAGTTTTAATTTGACCATAATTCCCACAGCTGCTTTTTGCAAAATAAGCATTCGAACGGAAGAATACATGTACCAGTTGCACATGTTCCACCTTCTGATATTTCTAATCGCTTTAACTCGCTCTCACCACTGTACTAATACTTCCAGGTAATACGTGTGCCGTCGTAGTAAGTACCAACTGTAATATTTGCTGAATTTATGTACGTCGTCAAGTTATAGTATATCAACGTGTCCAGAACTGTCCATGCGTAAGCGAGGTATAGAGCTGTAACAAACGAAGCGCGCCTGCTAGTTTTGTGACTATACGCTTTGTATATGAGCTATCTTGTGTATTTCCTCAATGTATTGGTATTATATTTGAGAATCTGTTAATATTGTTGATTCACAATTGTAGATGTTTCTCTAGAATTAAGGCGCAAGTTTAGTCTAGTTTCAGTGTTGAGAATATTGTACAAGTTCGCCGAAACGAACCACTTAGGATATAGATGTATCGTGACTTGTATCTTGCTGCTGTGGGATGCATGTACATGCTTTTGGAAGGAATATGTTATTCCGCGCTGTGTGGAATACCCTTATAATTATGTGTTAAAATTGTAAACATTGAAGTAATTCTTCCCGAAAACGTTTACGTTATTTCTATGATTCTAAAACCTTCTTCAAGAGTTAGGTTTAAGGGAGAAAGTTTATTGATACTTCTTTGTTCTCTTCGTGTTGAAAGGTGTGTTTCTTCCGGTAATCCGCATATATTGTAGTTTCGTATATGTGCTTGTTCACTCCTTAACACTCCGCATACTGGTACATTTCCGCTGTGTACATCGTATTTCTGTCAATCATCTTCACTACGCACTTTTCCTCCTCATCAAAAAAGCTAAAAACCTGAAGTTTTTAAGGCACCATGCAACGACGTTTGAGTGTGTGTATGAATATTTTGAACGAATGGCAATTTTTGGTAAATTTACGTAAACCTTCCCATTAATAAGAAGGCCATATATATGGAATTTAATTGTGAGAATAATTAATTGAATAACTTCTTGTATTCAGTAGATATTGAAAGCATTCATTTTCCTGAGGCATTCTCGATCTCTGTTATGTTGCACAACACTTGCTACCTCTGAACCTGGTTGAAATAATTCTGTGCATATCCCTAGAATCCTTATAAACTGTTATTATTTCCTTCGACATTCTTGTTGGTATTCTGATACAAAATATTTCTATCACTTCATCAAGGTGCTAATGGGAGAGATCCGCTTATCACCACAAATGTAACATTTAATTATACAAATATAGTAGTTCATTTTTCTATAAGTGAATACCTGCTATTGTACAACCGGTGTTGTCTAAAGTTATGGCTATTATTTAGCCCTCCATTACCTGTAGTATCTAATGATCGCCTCTTTGTTTGTGTGGGTGATTTCGGAAATTACTTACCCTATATTGGTTCCTTTCCTGTAATGAATGTAACAGGTTGGTTTATTTTTCTCGACATTATGACCATCAATACTAAAAGGAGACGTAAGATTATTTGTCCGCGCCCAAGACATTTTACATTCCCCATTACATTATATTTTATTGCGATAGGTTTGCGAGTAAAATTTTAACTGAAGTGAGTTTCTTGTATATCAATGAATGTTTAGTTTTGCTGTTTTTATTAGTATTACGGTACATATGCATAAAATGTGTAGACACTTTCTAGCATCAATCAGAATACATTTTTCATCGATATAATTGCGTACTGAGGGGTCAAAATTATGAAGCATTCTAGGGCAGCCATGTTTCCATTCTAATATAAAATATAAGAAAAGTTGTATCACATCACCATGGTCTTACTTGGAAAGAAAAGTTTTTTATCATGCATTTTATTTACAGTTATACGAATTCAGTAGGTGATTAATCCGCCAACCTGAGAGAATTTGAATTCGTGGTTCCTAACTTAGTCTGTTATTCGATGTACTTGTTCGTTATTTATTGGTATTCATGAATTAGAAATATATTGGTTTATTATTTGTACGTTGGCCACATTGATGTAAACACGTTTTTATATCCGTTTTGCTGTTCTCTATTCCCTGAGTACCGATACGTACAGCATTATTTTGTACCTTTGGACGCTGTATATATTGATGCTCATCCGAACTTTTAGGTAAAGTAACGACCGGCCTTCTGGAAAGAATAAAATTAATTGAATAATTTAGAGCACTGAATACTTATTGACCATAATTTTAGGGTACATATGAAACACCGGATTAGATTATAATTATTTTACAGTGTTAATCTGACAATAATTTCTGCAGGCGCTTTTCCGACGTAAGCAGTCAGAAGGAAGCATTCTTGTGCCAAGAGTATTTGTATTAGCAGGATGTATAGGGAGAAGAAGAAAACTGAATATTTAGGTGAGTAAAGATGACTTTTTCATTTCCCTTCATTTAACTTCCTTATATATATACCAGGTGGCCCTCGAACGCCGTACTTTCTACGTATAAATGTACTGCATGTATAACTGATGATTGGGATGTCTACCTACTGATGATCACAGGGGCACTTTTCGCAGCGGGTAGGTGACGTTGGAATATGAAGAGAAAAGAACGGGATTGTCGCTCGCAGCATGTTTCTCAGCGCTGCCGGTCTAATGCATCACTTGCATTAGTAAACCTCCTTTTACACCGCACAGTTCTAGGCTGGTGTATGGTAAGGCCGAGCTATATTTGCTGCCTGCATATCGTCAGTGGGTAGTGCGTTCAGCAGCGACGAATACACAGACATTATTTTAATTTGGACAACCTGGTCGGAATGCATCTAAAGCTCTAAACAGACGTCTGCCCTCTACACACGTATTTCGCCGAACAAAATTAATTTTTCTTTTCATACAAGAAACTCTTTTATCGAGTAGAATGGCTACACGTTTATAATGAATAAGAAAATTTGCTTTTCTGCATTTCTGGTGTATGTACAAACAGTAGTGGCGATTTACTGTTCGTAAATACGCCGAAATTCAGAAAAGGAAATGTAATGACTCTTTAATTTATACGCGTGTAGAAATTCCACTCAATAAAAGAGTTTTTTTTATGAAACGAAAACTAATTCCGTTCGGCGCATTACGTGTGTAGAAGGCAGACGTGTCTTTGAAGCTTCGGCTGCATTCCGAGTAGTGTGTCCTAATTAAAATATTGTCTGTGAATTCGTCGGTGCTGAACGCACTACCCACTGACGATATGCGGGCAGCAAATACAGCGCGGCTGTACCATACACCAGCCTAGAACTGTGCGGTGGAGAAGGAGGTTTACTAATGCTCAGGGGTGTATTAGACCGGTAGCGCTGAGTAACATATTGCGAGCGACAGTTCCGTTCTTATCACTTCATATTCTAAAGTAACCTGCCCTCTCGCAGTAGTGCCCCTATGAAAATCAGTTAGGAGATATCCCGTTCATCACTTATGCATGCGGGACATTTATAAGTAGAAAGTACGGCGTTGGGGAGCCACCTGGTATATTTGCTGTATTACGCTCTTACCACTGTACTTATACTTCCAGCAAATATGTGCGCCAACGTACTACGGAACAAATACAAAATTATGGCGAATTTTGAAATTTCGACAAGCTACAGAAGTAGCAAGCATGTCCAGAACTGTCCAAGCGTGAGTGATGGATGGAGTGATGTACAGAGCTGTAACCAGAGAGGAGAGCCTGATCATTTTAGTGAGTTGAACCCATTTTATATACATCTATTCTGTGTCTTTCTCCAAAGTATACCCCCTGTGGGTGGGGGCGGTAGAATTACACCCACGGTATCCCCTGCCTGTCGTAAGAGGCGACTAAAAGGGGCCCTAGGGGCTCTGAACTTTGGAGCGTGGGTTGGCGACCATGGGGCCCTTAGCTGAGTCCTGGCATTGCTTCCACTTACTTGTGCCAGGCTCCTCACTTTCATCTATCCTATCCGACCTCACTTGGTCAACTCTTGTTCTTTTCCGACCCCGACGCTCTTATGGTTGCGAGGGCTAGGGAGTCTTTCATTTTCACGCCCTTCGTGGCCCTTGTCTTCCTTTGGCCGATATCTTAATTTGTTCGAAGTTCCATTGTTCCATTTTTTCTCTGTGATTAATATTATGTAGAAAATGGTTGCTTAGTTGTACTTCCTCTTAAAACAATAGTCACCAACACCATCACCAAAATATTTGCATTATATTTGAGTATCTATCAATTTGTGTGATTCATAAATTGTAGGTGTTTGTTTTCAATTACTGCACTTCTTAACTTATCTGCAGTGTTGAGAATATCGTTATGAAATCGCCCAAAACAAACCACTGATAACAGAAGTATAGTTTATTGTACGTGGCTGCTATGGAATGCGTGTAAATTCATTCGGAAAGATTATGAGCATATTCTCTTCCTCGCTGTGTGAAATAACCTTCCAATTTGGAGTTATATTTGCACGCGTACAAAAATTATACTCCAAAGGTATATGCTAATAATGTAGTTGTCATGTTCTAGCGTTAAGGAAATTTCTCGATATCTTTTTTTCTCTTCGTGTTGAAACCTGTCTTCGTTCACGAAATCCTTATTTTATTGTAGGGATTATGTGACTATTCACAATATTAACATTTCGGATACTGGTGAATTTCCGCTATATATAACGCGCTTGTCTGTCTTATTTACAGGGATTTAATCTTTCTGTTCCAATCTTAAAAACCTGAAGGTTTTAAGGCATCATGTAATAAAGTTCATTGTGTGTGAACATATACGTTGAATGCTTGTCAATTTATTGGCAGGCTTATATAATCCTCCACATTCCAAATAAGGAGAGCATACAGTGGCACGTGAATGAGAGAATATTGAATGTAATAACTTGTTGCTTTGAGTACGCATCCAAGTCATTTATCTTCCAGAGATGTTCTTTATCTGCATAATGTTGTAGAACATTGTCGTATTTGAACTGGTTAAAATAATTCATTGTATATCCGAAGATTTCTCACACCGTAATATATACTCCTAGGACAGGCGGTATGGTGTTCTTATACAACATAAATCTATAACTTCACCATGGTGTTAAACGGAATGATCACCTTATCACCCTGGGCGTACCAATTATACGGGTATAGTAGTTCGTTTTTAGGTAACTGTATTACTGCTAGACTATGACCGGTGTTGTCTGAAGTTAGAGCTAGTACTTAGTCTTTCATTACATACAGTACCTGGTGATTTCCTCTTCATTTGTGTGAATCACTTCATCAGCTTTATATGAAATACCTGAAGTATTTCTTCAAAGTACTAGTAATATTAAGTGAGTCTAGTTCAGTCTGTGTGATGCACATTTATAGATGTTGTTTTGGAATTAATGCACAATTTTAGTCTAGCTTCAGTGTTGAGAATATTGTGAAGAGCTCGCCCATGGGGAACCATCGAAAAATAGTTGTATCATTCACATTACCTTGCTGCTGTGGTATTCATGTAAACGTTTTCGGAAGGAATATGTAATTCCTTGCTGTGTGGAAAACTCTTCCAATTATGAGTTTAAATTGCAAATTTGAAGAATTTTATCTCCAAATATATTCTCCCAACTATATATTTATAATAAGTTATTCAGGAGCTAGCGTTCAAGTCAGAATATTTGTTGATATGTGTTTGTTCCATTTCTGTGTTGAAAAGTTATTTCCTCTGGGAAATCTGTATTTTCAACAGGGCTTTGTGTGTTTATGCGGATTATTGACACTCCATTTTCTAGCACCATTTCACCATGTGTAACTTTCATTTTGCCATCACCCTCGCTAGGCAGTTATTCCTCCTTCTCCGAATTTAATTATGTTGAGGCTTTTGGTCACCAAAAATTTGCGTTGTATTCTGTCAACGTATATTATGACTGCTTGGAAAATTATTGACAAATTTACGGAAGAATTCACTTTTTAGTGAAGGAGAAAATATGCGTGGTATTTGAATGAATCGATATTGATGGTAATAACATGTTGTTTCAGTACACTACCAACGTAATTGTTTAGCGGAGACTTTCGAGATCTGCATTGTCTAATAGAAAATTATTATTTGTAACTTGTTTGAAATAATTTTATGTATTTCACAACATTTCCGATTAAATATTATACATTCCTGGGACAATGGTGTTGACATTCAAGCACGAAATCCTTCTATCACATTATAAATGAGTTAACCAGACGATTACCGTGTTACTCAACATTTGAATTCTACTATGTTTTATTCCAAGCTTTTTGTGCGAGAAATGAAACGGAATGTTGCCTTTAATTAATATTTTGTGTAACAATCATGATTAGTGACTATGTAGTATATGCCTGAAAAATGTAGGATATTTGCAGAATTATCGTGAGAGAATTTCTGTGAGATCCGATACGAGACTGATTTTAGGAAAATCGAATTCTATCTTCAGTACGAAATTCTGAACGTGGGACATCCTGCTAGAGGATTTGTTCTCAATGATTACGTTCGCAGAAGTGTGTTATTAGTTTATTCTTACTGATACGCCCATTATTTATCCGGAGACGTGAGCCAAAATTATTCGTGAGTAAATGACTATTCATAATCTATTTTGCTGTGTATTTCCTCCATGAATTGGTGTGATATTTGAGTACCTGTCAATGTGTGGATTCGCCAAATTAAAGTTGTCTCTAAATTAATACACTTATTATAGTGATGTATGAGTGCAGTGAATATTTTTATGAACACTTATAAAAGAAAAACCTTTTCATGCATTGATCATTAGAAGAAAAATAGAATTACTGTTATACGTTAAGTTGGTATTGAGGTGCGCATATAAATGCCCTTCGGAAGAAAGTGATTTGTTATTGCCTTGCTAGTGGAATTACAACTTAATATAGCAGATATAGTACATGTGAATCTGAAAAGAATTTCATGTAATTGCATGTTTCCAATGTATTGTATAATGTGTTTCTAGTGATGGTATATGAGTAATCAGTTCATATTTGCTTCTGCTCTGTGCTAGTAAACCTTGTGCATTTCTCCTGGATATATGTATTACCTGAGGTGGTATCTGTGGTGCTTCGCAGTATTAGAATACTTTTCATTGACATATACAAATTTAGAATAATTTGATTTTTACTATCAGCGTAATTTGGGAAATTAAACCTGCAATTTCTTGTGCTATATACTTGTAACATCCTAGAGCACCAGCATTATGGTTTTAGTGTCAGTCAACGTACACGTAAATAAAAGAAGAATTATGTGTACTTTAAGAAAAGTGGTACTTTACGTTTAAATTTTCTATGTACACCTTGCTAAAATGTATATCTTACTAATCGTAGTAAGTAGTGTTTTACAGTGCGTATAGAAGGTAGTTATATAGCGCTGAGATTCAGGACCAAAAATTATAGAATTCAACAGTATCTCCTATCAAACATTGGGTGAATTTTCGGTGAACTCCCACGATTACTAGAAACAATACATTTTTCATTAGGCAAAATTGTCTCTATTCTAACCGAAGAAAGAATCTCTCGTGGAAATATAACTCTTTCCCTCATACACTTTTTTCAGTTACCCTAATGTATTTGGTGATTTGTCTCCTGACACCAGGGATCATTATATCGTGGTTCCTAACCTAGTCTGTTTCTATATGTACTTGTTCTTGTTCGCTTTTTTATTGGTGTGTATGATTAGAAAATACGTTAGTCTATATTCGTTGTTGGATAATTTGATGTTAATTAGTCTTTATATCCTTAGTCTTCTGTTATCTACTACCTGATCATCAATACCCACAGAATTCCTGTACCAGAAATGATTACGGAAGCAGCATATATATGTAGCTAGATGGTGAAGAATCTGTATTTGGGTGAGTATAGATGTCTATTTCATTTCCTTTAATTTCACTTCCTTACATTTTTAATCGCTGTAACTCGCTCTCACGATTCTACTAACATTTACAGGTAATATGTGCCGTCGAACTACGGAATATGTGTAAAGTATTGCGAATGAAGAAATGTCGACAAGCTAAGGAAGCCGCAGGCGTGGCCCGAACTGTGGAGGCGTGAGGGATGGATGGATTGATGTATAGAGCTGTAACCATAGAAGAGAGCTAGATCATTTTCGTGAGTAGAAGCCATTTTACCATCTTCTATCTCGTGTCTTACTTCAAAGAATTCGTATTACATGTGAGTATCTCTCAATCCGTGTGATTCATTAATTGTACATATTTGTTTTGAACGAATGCACTTCTTTACGTAGCTACACTTTTCAGAATACGATTACGATCTCACCCAAAGCGAATCATTGAAAAGAGAAAATATTTTATTGTACCATGCTTATGTTGTATGCATGTGAACGTTTTAGGAAGGAATATTTCCCTCCTTACTGTGAGGAGAACTTTTCAACTATGAGTTTAATTTGCAGATTTGAAGAATTTTGTATCCAAAGATATTCTGCCAACTATATGGTTATAATAATTTATCCAGGTGCTAGCGTTTAGGTCAGAATATTTGTTGATATGTGTTTTTCCCCTTTTCGTGTTGAAAAGTGGGAAATATGTATTTCTCACAGGAGTATGTGAGTTTGTACGGATTATTGACACTCCATTTACTAGCACCTATCACTGTGTTTAACATTCAATTTGCCAAGCACCTTCGCTAGGCATTTATTTCTTCTTGTTCGTATTTAATTTTTTGGGTCTTTTGGTCAAAAATCGCGTTGTACTTTGTAGGACTGTATTTGACTGCTTGGAAAATTATTGACAAATTTACGTAAGAATTCACTTTTTAGTGAAGGAGAAAATATACGTGGTACTGAATGAACCTTTATTGGAGGTAATAACATGTTGCTTTCAATACACAACCAAAGTGAATGTTTAACGGAGACTTTCTGGATCTGTATTTTCTTATAGAAAATTATCTATTTTATACTTCTTTGAAATAATTCTATGTATTTTACTTTATTTCCGATAATATAATGTACATTCCTGGGACAATCGTGTTGATATTCCCAACCGAAATCCTTCTATCACATTACCAAAGATTTAACCAGATGATTACCCTGATACCCTGCATTTGAATTCCAATATTATTAATTCCAATCTGTTTGTGAGTAAAATGAAACCGAATGTTTTACTTAATTAATACTCTGTGTAGCAATTATTATTAGCGAATATATAGTACATGCCTAAAATGTGTTGCTTTCAATACACAACCAACGTGAATGTTTAGCGGAGTTAACCAGACGATTACCTTATCAGCATGAATGTAAACTGTGATTATACTGTGATATTTGTGGATTTCTCTATGACGGGATTGATGCTAGAGTACGTTGATTCTAGTTCGAATTTTTGGCTAGTGTTTAGACCTTCATTACTCATAATAGTATTAGACTGTTTACTTTTACGAATGACTTGAAAATTTCTAACCTTGCGTTGTTTCTTTTCCCACATTAATAGTACTGTAATATTTATTAGAACGTTAGGTCTATGTCTTTCTCGTCACTGTGGTCGTCGTTAATAAAAAGAGATGAAAGTCTACTTGTATGCGTCCCTGATACTCTACATTTGAATTCGACTATGTTTTATTCCAAGCTGTTTGTGAGAAAAGTGAAACGGAATGTTGTCTTTAATTAATATTTTGTGTAACAATTATGATTAGTGAATATGATATGTAGTACATGCCTGAAATGTGTGGAACATTTGCAGAATTAATCTGAGAATATTTCTGTGAGGTCCGATGCGAAACTGATTTATGAAAAAGACGAATTCTAGCTTCAGGACGAAATTCTGAACGTAGGCCATCCTACCAGGGAAGTTGTTCTCAATGTTTACGTTCGGAGAATTGCATTATTAGTTTATTTTCCCTGATACCTCAATTTGATTAAGCCGGAGAAGAGAGCCCATACGATTCGTGAGTAAATGACTATTCATATCTATTTTGCTGTGTACTTCCTCCATGAGTAGGTGTCATATTGGAGTACCTTTCAAGGTGTGGATTCGCCAAATCGATGTTGTCTCTGAATTAATGCACCTCTTATAGTGTTGTATGAGTGCAGTGAATACTTTTATGAATACTTATAAAAGGAAAACCTTTTGATGTATTGATTATTAGAAGAAGAGTTGAAAGATCTGGTGTGATTCAGGAGCGCATGTAAACGCCCTTCGGACAGAAGTGATTTGTTATTACTTTGCTAATATAATTTCAACTTAATATAGCAGATATAGTACATGTGAACATTAAAAGATTTCTTCTAATTGTATGTTTCTAATGTATTGTATCATGTGTTTCTAGTGATAGTATCTGAGTAATTAGTTCATACTTGCTTCTTCTCTGTGGTACTGAACCTTGTGCAATTCTACTGGACATATGTATTACCTGAGGTGGTATCTGTGGTGCTTCGCACAATTAAAATTCTGTTCATTGACATGTACAAATTTAGAATAGTAACTATCAGCGTAGTTTGAAAATTAAGAATGCAATTTCTTGTGCCAAATACATGTAACATCTTAGTGCACCCGCATTATTGTTTTAGTGTCTGTCAAAGAACACGCAAATAACTGAACACTTACAGTATGTGTATTTTCTACGTATACCTTGCTAAAATGTATATCATACTAATCGTAATAATTAGTGCTTTACAGTGCATATAGAACGTACTAATATAGTGCTGAATATCTGGACCATAAATTATCGACTTCAACAGAGTCTCCTATCAAGCATTGGGGGAATTTTCTTTGAACGCCCAATTTTACTAGAAACTCTACACTGTTGCCTAGGCAAAATAGTCTCTATTCTATCCGAATAAGAAGTCCTACTTGGAAATATAACTTTTTCTCTCATATAATTTTTTCTGTTATACTAATATATTTGGTGATATTTCTGCTGCCATCTGGGATCATTATATCGTGGTTCATAACTTAGTCAGTTACTATATGTACTTGTACTTGTTCGCTTCTTTATTGGTGTGCATGATTCAGAAATACCTTGGTCTATATTCGTTGTTGGACACTTTGATGTTAATTAGTCTTTATATCCGTTGTCTGCTGTTATCTACTACCTGTTCGTCTATACCTACAGCAATCGTTTGTACCTTCCTACGGTGTAGATTTCGTTCCACAGCCGTATGTGTACGTTAATTAACGACCGGCTCTTTGAAACTATGTTATTAATTAAATTTTGTATGACCTTAAATACTTAGTGACCATAAGTGTATGGCACGTATGGAAAGTGGGGCTAAGTGTATATAGTTATTATCCAGTTTTAATTTGACAACAATTCTCACAGGTTCTATTTCCAACAACAGCATTCAAAACGAAGAATTCCTGTGCCAGAAGGGATTATGGAAGCAGCATATCTATAGCTATATGGTGAAGAATCTATATTTAGGTGAGTAAGGATGTCTTTTCCATTTCCTTGATTTTCAATTCCTTACATTTTTAATCGCTGTAACTCGCTCTCACCATTCTACTAAAATTTCCAGGTAATATGTGTGGCGTCGTACTACGGAAAATTTGCAAAATATGGAGAATGATGAAATGTCGACCAGCTAAAGAAGCCGCAAGCGCGTCCAGAACTGTCCAGCCGTGAGAGATGGGTGGCGAGATGTATAAAGCTGTAACCAGAGAAGAGAGCCTGATGATTTTCGTGAGTAGATGCCATTTTACCATCATCTATCTCGTGTCTTACTTCAAGGAATTTGTGTTACATGTGAGTATCTCTCAGTCTGTTTGATTCACAAATTTGAGATATTCGTTTTGAATGAATGAAATTTTTTACCTAGCTACACTGTTGAGAATATGGTTACAATCTTTCCCAAAGCGAACCATTGAATAGAAAATATTTATTTTACCTTGTTACTGTGGTATGCATGTAGACGTTTCCGGAAGGAATATTTCCCTCCTTGCTGTGAGTAGAACTATTCCAGTTATGATTTGAATTTGCAGATTTGAAGAATTTTATCTCCAAAGATATTCTGCCAACTGTATGTTTATAATAATTTATCCAGGTGCAAGCGTTTAGGTCAGAATATTTGTTGATATGT
Source organism: Anabrus simplex (assembly GCF_040414725.1). Lineage (NCBI taxonomy): Eukaryota > Metazoa > Arthropoda > Insecta > Orthoptera > Tettigoniidae > Anabrus > Anabrus simplex. Next base: position 347,839,989 of record NC_090269.1, on the reverse strand, counting down.
GTTTGTTTCCTTCTCGTGTCGAAAAGTTATTTCCTCTGGGAAATCTGTATTTCTCACAGGGATATGTGTGTTTGTACGGATTATTGACACTCCATTTACTAGCACCTATCACTGTGTGGAACTTTCAATTTGCCAAGCACCTTCGCTAGGCATTTATTGCTTCTTCTTCGAATTTAATTTTTTGGCCTTTTGGTCACCAAAAACTCGCGTTGTACTTTGTAAGCCTATATCTGACTGCTTGGAAGATTTTGACAAATTTACGTAAGAATTCACATTTTAGTGAAGAAAAAAATATACGTGATACTGAATGAACCGTTATTGGAGGTAATAACATGTTGCTTTGAAAACACAAAGTGAATGTTTAGCGGAGACTTTCTGGATCTGTATTTTCTTATAGAAAATTATCTATTATGTACTTCTTTGAAATAATTCTATGTATTTCACTCTATTTCCCATAACGCAATGTACATTCCTGGGACAATCGTGTTGATATTCCCAAACGAAGTCCTTCTGTCACATTATCAATGAGTTAACCAGGCGATTAACCTGATAACCTGCATTTGAATTCCAATATGTTTTATTCCAATCTGTTTGTGAGGAAAAGGAAACCGAATGTTTTACTTAATTAATACACTGTGTAGCAATTATTATAAGAGAATATGTAGTACATGCCTAAAATGTGTAGAATATTTTCAGAATTATTCTGAGAATTTCTTTGTTAGAACCGATTCGAGACTGATTAATGAAAAGGACGAATACTAGCTTCAGTATAGAATTCTGAACCTTGTGCTTCCTGGCAGCTGCAGTGTTGAGAATGTGGCTACGAGCTCGCCCAAAGCGCACGATTGAAAACAGAAAGTATTTTATTGCACCTTGCTGCTGTGCTATGCAGTAAAACGTTTTCGGAAGGAATATTTCCTTCCTTGTTGTGAGGAAACCTCTTCCAATTATGAGTTTAAGTTGCAGGTTTGAAGAATTTTGTCTCCAAAGATATCCTGCAAACTCTGTTTTTATAATAGGTTAATCAGGTGCTAGCGTTTAGGTCCGAATATTTGTTGATATGTGTTTGTTTCCTTTTTGTGTTGAAAAGTTATTTCCTCTGGGAAATGTGTATTTTCCACAGGGGTATGTGTGTTTATGCGGATTATTGACACTCCATTTACTTGCACCTATCACTGTGTGTACCTTTCAATTTGGCAATCACATTCGCTAGGCATTTATTGCTTCTTCTTTGAATTTAATCTTTTGGGACTTTTCGTCACCAAAAGCTCGCGTTGTACTTTGTCAGTCTATGTTTGACTGCTTGGAAAATTATTGACAAATTTACGTAGCATTCACTTTTTACTGAAGGAGAAAATATGCGTGGTACTGAACGAACCATTATTAGAGGTTGCTTTCAATACACAACCAACGTGAATGTTTATGGGAGTTAACCAGGTGATTACCTTATCAGCATGAATGTAAACTGTTATACGGTGATATTTGTGGATTTCTCTATGACGGGATTTGTGAGTTTTGTGAGTAAAATATTAACTGAACTGTGCTTTTTGTAGATCAATGAATGTTTAGTTTTGTTGTGTTTATTAGTATTACGTTACACATGCCTAAAATGTGTAGACACTTTCCAGCATCAATCTGGCGATATTTTCCTGCGATATAATTGCAGAATGAGGAGTCAAAATTATGAAAAATAGTGTCGGTATAGAAGTCTGGAAGTAGTAAGTACTGCCTGATAATCGGATCTCACTGTCCAGGTTGATAGTGATGTATAACTCATTTTTATTACAGATATGTACATTTGATGTAGTACGGTCTCATCGCTCTATTGATACTTGAGGATACAGTGTGTTAAATTAAACTACCTACAAACTGCATAACGTAGCGAATGTTTTCTTGCCGACAATTGAATGAGAAACGAGTTTGAACAAGTCGATCCATGCGTGAGTGACATACTGACCGAGAAAGAGAGCCTGAGGGTCCTCGTTTGTGGATGTTGATTTATATCAGTATTTTTGTGTATTTCCTCCATGAATTTGCACCATGTTCGAATCCTGTGTTTGTTACTCTGTAGATTAGCCAAAAGGGAGTTGCCTGTGAATTAATGTAGTAGTGTATTCTTGTATCAGGGCTGTGTATATTATTACGAGATATCTGAAAGCAAACCTTTGGATTCATTATGGATTAATGAAGAATTATTGAATTACGTTTAAGAGATAATTTGCTATAGATGTGCGCCTGTATATGGCGTTTGGAATGATTGGGTATTGTTATGGTTTTGCCAGCGGAATATCATTCTAAATACAATATAAATAGCAGAAACAGAATGTGTGAATCCTAAAATGCATTTCAAATAATTTCCTTCTGTTTCTAGTGATAGTGTACCGTAGGAGCTATTAGTTCATATACAGTATCTTCCGCTCTGCTGTAGTGTACCTCGTATCTATAACGGGACATCTTTATTATCTGAGGCGGAGTATGTCTTGCTTCACACTCTTAGTATTTTTTCCATTGCTGTAAAATTTAGAATAATTTAATTACGATGAACGGCCAATTTTAGGAATTTATACTTGCTTTCTCTTTGCTAAATACTTCTAACATCTTAGTGCAGCAGAATAATTGCTTTGGTATGCGTCTACGTATACGTAAATAATATTACTCGTGTGTATAACGTACGTAAATGGTATGTTACGACTAAAGTTACTATGTATATATTGCTCAAAAACTGGAGTATACTGACCGTAATAACTTGTGTTTTACAGTGCATATAGATCGAATTTATTTCACGATGAATTTGTTGACCATCAATTACGTTGTACAACATTATCTCTTTGATACTTTGGTGAAACATTTCTGTGAATATCCCCGTAGTACTTGAAGCACAATATTCATCCTAAGGCAGCCAAGTTTCTATTCTAATATAAAAAACATGTATCACATCACCATGGCCTTACTTGGCAAGAGAAGTTTTATCATGCATTTTATTTACAGTTATACTGATTCAGTAGGTGATTAATCCGCCAACCTGTGTGGATTTGAATTCTTGGTTCCTAACTTAGTCTGTTATTCGATGTACTTGTTCGTTATTTATTGGTATTCATGAATTGGAAATATCTTGGTTTATTATTTGTACGTTGGCCACATTGATATAAACATGTTTTTATATCCGTTTTGCTGTACTCTATTCCCTGAGTACCGATACGTACAGCATATTTTGTACCTTTGGACGCTGTAAATATTGATGCACATCCGAACTTTTAGGTAAAGTAACGACCGGCCTTCTGGAAAGAATAAAATTAATTGAATAATTTAGGGCACTGAATACTTATTGATCATAATTTTATGGTACATATGAAAAACCGGATTAGATTATAGTTATTTTACAGTGTTAATCTGACAATACTTTCTGCAGGCGATTTTCCGACGTAAGCAGTCAGAAGGAAGCATTCTTGTGCCAAGAGTATTTGTAGAAGCGGGATGTATAGGTAGAAGAGGAAAACTGAATATTTAGGTGAGTAAAGATGAATTTTTCATTTCCTTTCATTTAACTTCCTGATATATATACCAGGTGGCCCTCGAACGCCGCACTACCTACTGATGAATGGAATGTATAGGGAGAAGAAGAAAACTGAATATTTAGGTGAGTAAATATGACTTTTTCATTTCCCTCGAACGCCGTACTTTCTACGTATGAATGTACTGCATGTATAACTGATGATTGGGATGTCTACGTACTAATGATCACAGGGGCACTTTTCGCAGCGGGTAGGTGACGTTGGAATATGAAGAGAAAAGAACGGGATTACTTCAGAATATGAAAAGTTAACAACGGAACTATCGCTCGCAGCATGTTTCTCAGCGCTGCCGGTCTAATGCACCCCTTGCATTAGTAAACCTCCTTTTACACCGTACAGTTCTAGGGTGGTGTATGGTAAGGCCGCGCTATATTTGCTGCCTGCATATCGTCAGTGGGTAGTGCGTTCAGCAGCGACGAATACACAGCATTATTTTAATTTGGACAACCTAGTCGGAATGCATCCAAAGCTCTAAACAGACGTCTGCCCTCTACACACGTATTTCGCCGAACAAAATTAGTTTTTCTTTTCATACAAGAAACTCTTTTATCGAGTGGAATGGCTACACGTGTATAAATGAATAAGAAAATTTGCTTTTCTGCATTTCTGGCGTATGTACAAACAGTAGCGGAGATTTACTGTTCGTAAATACGCCAAAATGCAGAAAAGGAGATTTAATGACTCTTTAATTTACGCGTGTAGAAATTCCACTCGAAAAAAGAGTTGTTTTTATGAAACGAAACCCAATTCTGTTCGGCGAAATACGTGTGTAGAAGGCAGACGTCTGTTTGAAGCTTCAGCTGCATTCCGAGGAGGGTAACCAAATTAAAATAATGTCTGTGAATTCGTCGGTGCTGAACGCACTACCCACTGACGATATGCGGGCAGAAAATACAGCGCGGCTGTACCATACACCAGCCTAGAACTGTGCGGTGGAAAAGGAGGTTTACTAATGCTCAGGTGTGCATTAGACGGGTAGCGCTGAGAACCATAGTGCGAGCGATAGTTCCGTTGTTAACTTTTCATATTCTAAAGTAACCTGCCCTCTGGAAGTAGTGCCCCTATGAAAATCAGTTAGGAGATATCCCATTTAAAACTTATGCATGCGGGACATTTATAAGTAGAAAGTACGGCGTTGGGTAGCCACCTGGTATATTTGCTGTATTACGCTCTTAAAACTGTACTTATACTTCCAGCAAATATCTGCGCCAACGTATTACGGAACAAATACATAAATATGGTGAATTTTGAAATGTCGACAAGCTACAGAATTAGCTAGCGTGTCCAGAACTGTCCAAGCGTGAGTGATGGATGGAGTGATGTACAGACCTGTAACCTGAGAAGAGAGACTGATCATTTTCGTGAGTTGAAGCCATTTTATATCATCTATCTTGTGTCTTTCTCCAAAGTATACCCCCTGTGGGTGGGGGCGGTAGAATAACACCCACGGTATTCCCTGCCTGTCGTAAGAGGCGACTAAAAGGGGCCCTAGGGGCTCTGAACTTTGGAGCGTGGGTTGGCGACCACGGGGCCCTTAGCTGAGTCCTGGCATTGCTTCCACTTACTTGTGCCAGGCTCCTCACTTTCATCTATCCTGTCCGACCTCACTTGGTCAACTCTTGTTCTTTTCCGACCCCGACGCTCTTATGGTTGCGAGGGCTAGGGAGTCTTTCATTTTCACGCCCTTCGTGGCCCTTGTCTTCCTTTGGCCGATATCTTAATTTTTTCGAAGTGTCGGATCCCTTCCCTCTTTCCTCTGTGATTAGTATTATATAGAGGATGGTTGCTTAGTTGCACTTCCTCTGAAAACAATAGTCACCACCACCATCACCGAAACACTTGCATTATATTTGAGTGTCTCTCAATCTGTGTGATTCACAAATTGTAGGTGTTAGCTTTGAATTAATGCACTTCTTAACTTAGCTGCAGTGTTGAGAATATCGTTACGAACTCGCCCAAAACAAACCATTGAAAATAGAAGTATAGTTTATTGTACGTGGCTCCAATGGGATGCATGTAAATTGGAAAGATTATGAGCATATTCTCTTCCTCGCTGTGTGAAATAACCTTCCAATTACGAGTTATATTTGCACGCGTGCAAAAATTATACTCCAGAGTGTATATAATAATAATGTGGTTGTCATGTTCTAGCGTTAAGGAAATTTCTCGATATCTGTTTTTCTCTTCGTGTTGAAACCTGTCTTTGTTAAAAAAATCTGTATTTTATTGTAGGGATTATGTGATTATTCACAATATTAACATTTCGGATACTGGTGAATTTCCGCTATGTATAACGCGCTTGTCTGTCTTGTTTACGAGGATTTAATCTTTCCGTTCCAATCTTAAAAACCTGAAGGTTTTAAGGCATCATGTAGTAAAGTTCATTGTGTGTGAACATATACGTTGAATGCTTGTCAATTTATTGGCAGACTTATATAATCCTCCACAGTCCAAATAAGGAGAACATACAGTGGCACGTGAATGAGAGAATATTGAATGTAATAACTTGTTGCTTTGAGTACGCATCCAAGTCATTTATCTTGCAGAGATATCCTTTATCTGCATTATGTTGTACAACATTGTCTAATTTGAACTGGTTGAAATAATTCATTGTATATCCGAAGATTTCTTATAACATAATATATACTCCTAGGACAGTCGGTATCGTGTTGTGATACAACATATATCTATAACTTCAGCAAGGTGTTAAACGGAAAGACCACCTTATCACTCTGGACGTAACAATTATACGGATATAGTGGTTCGTTTTTAGGTAACAGTGTTACTGCTAGACTATGACCGGTGTAGTCTGAATTTAGAGCGAGTATTTAGCCTTTCATTACATACAGTACCTGGTGATTTCCTCTTCATTCGTGTGAATCACTTCATCAGCTTTATATCAAATACCTGAAGTATTTCTTCAAAGTAGTAGTATTATAACTGAGTATAGTTCAGTCTGTGTGGTTCACAATTATAGATGTTGTTTTGGATTTATGCACGATTTTAGCCTAGCTTCTATGTTGAGATTATTGTGAAAAACTCACCCAAGGGGAAGCATCGAAGAATAGATATATCATTCACATTACCTTGCTGCATGTGGTATGCATGTAAACGTTTTCGGAAGGAATATGTCATTCCTTGATGTATGAAAAACTCTTCGAATTATGAGTTTAAATTGCAAATTAAGAAGTTTATCTCCAAAGATATTCTCCCAACTATATGTTTATAATAAGTTATTCTGGTGCTAGCGTTCAAATCAGAATATTTGTTGATATGTGTTTGTTCCATTTCTGTGTTGAAAAGTTATTTCCTCTGGGAAATCTGTATTTTCAACAGGGGTATGTGTGTTTATGCGGATTATTGACACTCCATTTTCTAGCACCATTTCACCATGTGTAACTTTCATTTTGCCATCACACTCACTTGGCAGTTAATAATTCTTCTCCGATTGTAATTATGAGGCGATTACCCTGATACACTGCATTTGAATTCCAATTCGTTTTATACCAATCTGTTTGTGAGTGAAATGAAACCGAATGTTTTACTTAATTAATACACTGTGTAGCAATTATTATTAACGAATATATAGTACATGCCTAAAATGTGTAGAATATTTGCAGAATTAATCTGAGAATATATCTGTGACAACCGACTCAAGACTGACCAATGAAAAGGATGAATACTAGCTTCAGTATAGAATTCTGAAGTTTGGGCATCGTTGCAACTGCAGTGTTGATAATGTGGCTACGAGCTCGCCTAAAGTGAACCATTGAAAGCAGAAAATATTGTATTGTACCTTGCTGCTGTGGTTACATGTAAACGTTTTCGGACAGAATATTTCATTCCTTTTTGTGAGGAAAACTCTTCCAATTATGTGTTTAAATTGCAGATTTGAAGAATTTTATCTCCAAAGACATCTTGCAAACTCTATGGTTATAATAGCTTATTCAAGTACTAGCTTTTAGGTCAGAATATTTGTTGATATGTGTTTGTTCCCTTTTGGTGTTGAAAAGTTATTTCTTCTGGGAAATCTGTATTTTCCACAGGGGTATGTGCGTTTATGCGGATTATTGACACTCCATTTACTTGCACCTATCATTGTGTGTACCTTTCAATCTGCCAATCACATTCGATAGGCATTTATTGCTCCTTCTTCTAATTTAATACTTTTGTGACTTTCGTCACAAACATTTTCGTTGTACTTTGTCAGTCTATATTTGACTGCTTGAAAAATTATTGACAAATTTACGTAGCATTCACTTTTTAGTGAAGGAGGAAATATGCGTGGTAGTGAATGAACCGTTATTGGAGGTAATAACATGTTGCTTTCAATACACAACCAACGTGAATCTTCAGCGGAGTTAACCAGACGATTACCTTATCAGCATGAATGTAAACTGTGATTATACTGTGATATTTGTGGATTTCTCTATGACGGGATTGATGCTAGAGTACGTTGATTCTAGTTCGAATTTTTGGCTAGTGTTTAGACCTTCATTACTCATAGTTGCTAGTATTAGACTGTTTAATTTTCCGAATGACTTGAAAATTTCTTACCCTGTTGTTTTTTCCCACATCAATAGTACTTTAATATTTATTAGAACATTAGGTCTATGTCCTTCTCGTCACTGTGGTCGTCGTTAATAAAAAGAGATGAAAGTCTAGTTGTAAGCGTCCCTGATACTCTACATTTGAATTCGACTATGTTTTACTCCAAGCTGTTTGTGAGAAAATTGAAACGGAATGTTGTCTTTAATTAATATTTTGTGTAACAATTATGATTACTGAATATTATATGTAGTACATGCCTGAAATGTCTGGAGCATTTGCAGAATTAATCTGAGAATATTTCTGTGAGGTCCGGTGCGAGAGTGATTTATGAAAAAGACGAATTCTAGCTTCAGGACGAAATTCTGAACGCTTGCCATCCTACCAGGGAATTTTTTCTCAGTGTTTACGTTCGGAGAATTGCATTATTAGTTTATTTTCCCTGATACCTCAATTTGATTAAGCCGGAGAAGAGAGCCCATACGATTCGTGAGTAAATGACTATTCACATCTATTTTGCTGTGTACTTCCTCCATGAGTAGGTGTCATATTGGAGTATCTTTCAAGGTGTGGATTCGCCAAATCGATGTTGTCTCTGAATTAATGCACCTCTTATAGTGTTGTATGAGTGCAGTGAATACTTTTATGAATACTTATCAAAGGAAAACCTTTTGATGCATTGATTATTAGAAGAAGAGTTGAAAGATCTGGTGTGATTCAGGAGCGCATGTAAACGCCCTTCGGACGGAAGTGATTTGTTATTACTTTGCTAATGTAAGTTCAACTTAATATAGCAGATATAGTACATGTGAACATTAAAAGATTTCTTCTAATTGTATGTTCCTAATGTATTGTATCATGTGTTTCTAGTGATAGTATCTGAGTAATTAGTTCATATTTGCTTCTTCTCTGTGGTACTGAACCTTGTGCATTTCTACTGGACATATGTATTACCTGAGGTGGTATCTGTGGTGCTTCGCACAATTAAAATTCTCTTCATTGACATGTACAAATTTAGAATAATGACTATCAGCGTAGTTTGAAAATTAAGAATGCAATTTCTTGTGCCAAATACATGGAACATCTTAGTGCACCCGCATTATTGCTTTAGTGTCTGTCAACGTACACGCAAATAACTGAACATATATGTGTATTTTAAGGAAAGAGGCTTGTTACGTTTAAATTTTCTACGTATACCTTGCTAAAATGTATATCATACTAATCGTAATAATTAGTGCTTTACAGTGCGTATAGTACCTAGTAATATAGTGCTGAATTTCTGGACCATAAATTATCGATTTCAACAGAGTTT